>NC_045434.1:129213743-129220000 GCF_002776525.5 Piliocolobus tephrosceles | reverse complement strand
TCTCAATCTCCTGACCTCGTGATCCGCCCGTCTCGGCCTCCCAAAGTGCTGGGATTACAGGATTGAGCCACCGCGCCCGGCCCATTTATGTTTTCATATATACTTTATACACAGTCTGAAGGTAATTTTATACAATTTTTTTTTTTGTTTTTGAGACGGAGTCTCACTCTGTCACCCAAACTGGGGTGCAGTGGCACAATCTCGGCTCACTGCAACCTCCCCCTCCCAGGTTCAAGAGATTCTTCTGCCTCAGCCTCCTGAGTAGCTGGGATTACAGGTGCTCACCACCACGCCCGGCTAATTTTTCGTGTTTTTATTAGAGACGGGGTTTCACCATGTTGGCCAGGCTGGTCTCAAACTCCTGGCCTCAGGTGATCTGCCAGCATCAGCCTCCCAAAGTGCTGGGATTACAGGAGTGAGCCACTGCACCTGACCCACAATATTTTTTTAAAATGTGCATGAAACCAAGTTTGGGTACACGGAACCATCAGAAAGCAAAGGTGTCACTATCTCAGGTCCCATGTAGACAATCTGTGGTTGTTTGGCATCACTGTCACTCCCTTGGGGATGCTGAACAAACTGTGTGTTGTGCACCTGCATTTTGACTGTGACCTGTCACACGAGATCAGTTGTGGAATTTTCCACTTGTGGTGTCATGTCAGCACTCAAAAAGTTTTGGGGCATTTTGGATTTTGAATTTTCCGATTAGGGATACTCAACCTATAGTGCACTATTTATTTTTTTTTAAATCCATGATGAACAAAAGACAAAATATAAAAATTTAATCAAAGACAGGATCTGACCCTTCACTTGGACAATCCTGTCTCACCCATCTCACCACACTCCCTAGTTCCAATAAAAGGTTGTTTACAAAAAACGTTTGCAGATATGATAGTTTAAATGCTACACTAAAATATTATCCATTTTGGCCCGGCAGGGTGGCTCATGCCTGTAATCCCAGCACTTTGGGACGCCGAGATAGGCAGATCACTTGAGGTCAGGAGTTCGAGACCAGCCTGGCTAACTTGGTGAAACCCTGTCTCTACTAAAAATACAAAGATCAGACAGGTGTGGTGGTGCGTGCCTTTAATCCCAGCTACTCATTAGGAGGCTTAGGCAGGAGAATCACTTGAACCTGGGAGGTGAGACTGCATTGAACCGAGATTGCGCCATAGCACTCAAGTCTAGGTGACAGAGTGATACTCTGTCTCAAATAAATAAATATTATCCATCTTGATTTCCATACTTTTGTATGGCTCCTTAAATTGTATGTCCAACGCATAATTTGGACTCTCAACCTAGTCCTATCTCCGGGCACAAGAAATTCTGGGTCCTCAGGCCCAGGTCATCAGGTCATCAACCTAGAATCCAAGGTTTCCTAACCTGGGGTTCATTCCCTACCCTGCCGTGGGAGTCTGTAGGTGGGTTCCTCTGATTACAGGCAAAATACTGTGTTGATACTTCTCTTCCCAGGGAAATGGCTCTTAGTTTTCATCTAAATCTCAAAAAGACCCCAAAAAGGTTAATAAATGCTGCCACAGAATGAGACATTGTTTGCTTCTAATATCCTCAACCTATCCCCCTTTACCAACCCCCCCGAAATTTTCCCATGTCCCCATTAAAACGTACCACCCTGCACGTTTTTAGGTAGGGAATGGGGGACATAGGAAAATTTAAAGAATAGGCTAAGATATGCATTCCCACTGAAATGCAAATGATCTTGTAAGACACAAAGCCCAGAGCACTATTTATTTACTGCAGCTCAAAAGCCTTGGTCCAATGGAAAGTCTCCTAAGGTAGCAATTAAAGCAATGGACACAATTAAAGCAATGGACACAGCAAAAGACACAGGCCTTCTGAGGCCTTTTCCAGGCCTTTCCCCTCAAGTAACGCCAGTCACCATGCGTCCTTGGAAGCCTCCTAACCCTTCCCTGGTGTGTCACGACACCTCCAGATGGCCACAATCAACACCCTTTCAACAGGTCGTGGGGCGTGAGCAAAGACAACACCTGCCTGAAAAGGTTATTATCTCCGCAAAGCCAGCAACTCAGCAAACACACTACCTACCTTCTCAGGCATTGGCCTCTGAAAAGCTCAGGCCTCGAGGCCGGAAGCGTGGGGGCGGTGCCTGCGCGGGGGCTCACGGGAAAGGGGCGGGGCTGGGACACCGGAGCAGCTGCGCCGGTCCGGATTGAAAGTTGATAAGTGGCTCCCTGTTTCAAGCTACCAATGTTACTGCAATCGCACTGGCAAATATTTGCCTTGGGATTAGAGTGACTGAAAATATTTGGTTGGAGCCAGATGTGTCGCGTGTCTGTCCCTGAAATATTAGCTAAAGGAGTGATTTAGCAAAATAAAATGGTGGGTGGGGCCCCTGCCTGGCGGAGCTGTTTACTCGGAGTGGAGCTTCTAACAATCCCGGAGGGAAGGCGAACAGCTGGGAAGCAGGCCAGACCCAGAGGGAGAAAGGGTCTGTTTTGGTTTGGGGCGGGTAGTCACATAAATCAGAGATGTGGGAATACACATCTTCCTTAAAAAGTTCTTTGTAACATTCTCAAAACAAATGACTCGCTGGAGATAAACTGTAAAGTGGTTTTGTTATATATAATTGTAGAGCTCATCTGAAATAAAGGCGCTTGTTACTCTGGAACCAACAGCACCACTCAGAAATGCTGCTATTCTCTGAGCGGCTTGTCTGTTCCTGAGGTGTGGGTGAGCCAAGTCATACAGCCTAGTGTTATCCAACATGCCTACTGCTTCGTACCTAGCAATGTGGTTACCTCAGTTGGCGCATTGTCTAGCAGTCTCACAGCCAGCACAAACCCAAGATGCGTTATCATTAGCTCCATTTTGTAGATGAGGATCAATTTCTGAGCCACAGCAAGATATGCCCAAGATCTCACAACTCGTAAGTGGCAGAGCTGGGATTGGAACCCAGACTCTCTCTGGACCCCTTGAGAGTCCAGGTGATTGTGTGATAGGTCCTGTAATTCTACACATGAGGGCAGTGGGACTCATGCTGCTGATTGGGACACTTTGTGTGTCTGTGGCCAAAGGTAACCTCTTTCGCTGATCCTTGTTGCTAACTATGCAGTGCTGGGAGATGCTGTTTATGAGGAAAATAAAACTAAAAATAAAACAAATGCAACTACAATAAGCTGCTAGCAAAGAACTCAGAAGAAGTGGGCCGGGTGCGATTGCTCACGCCTGTAATCCCAGCACTTTGGGAGGCCCAGGCGGGCGGATCACCTGAGGCCAGGAGTTTGAGACCAACCTGGCCAACATGGTGAAGCCCCTTCTCTACTAAAAATACAAAAATTAGCCAGGCGTGGTGGTGGGCGCCTGTAATCCCAGCTACTCGGGAGGCTGAGGCAGGAGAATCACTCGAACCCAGGAGGCAGAGGTTGGAGTGAGCCGAGATCACGCCACTGCACTCCAGCCTGGGCGGCAGAGTGAGGCTCTGTCCCCCACCCGTCACCAAAAAAGAAAGTGAATATTTTATTTATTTATTTTTGTTTTCAAATGTAAAGGAAATACAAAGTTTGTAGGGGCATGGACTCGATAGAAATTTTATTTCCTAAGGGCAAAGATACAGAGGAGGCAGGCTGGGTGCGGTGGCTCACGCCTGTAATCCCAACACTTCAGGAGGCCAAGGTGGACAGATCACGAGGTCAGGAGTTCGAGACCAGCCTGGCCAAGATGGTGAAACCCTGTCTCTACTAAAAATACAAAAATTAGTTGGCATGGTGGCGGTTGCCTGTAGTTCCAGCTATTGCAGGAGGCTGAGGCAAGAGAATCACTTGAACCCAGGAGGGGGAGGTTGCAGTGAGCCAAGATTACACCACTGCACTGAAGTTTGGGCAACAGAGCGAGACCCTGTCTCGAAACAAAAAACAAACAAACAAAAAAACAAGAGGAGGCAAATCACCTATAACAGAATGTGTCCACTTTCTCTAACCCTAGTGTGCTTTTTAAAACTATAATCTGTGTCTAAAGACATACCTTTTGTTTTAAGAGGTTACTTTCCAATCAAATAGTTACTTTGTAACAACCGATTGCCTTTAAACAAATAATTTTTCTAGAACTGACTATTTACACAAGCCATGTAATATGAAATTACAGTTACCAAAATGTAATTTCCAGCTTCCCAATCACTTGGCCTAGAAACCTTGAAATTAGCTTCTGCCCCACCTTTGCCACTCACATCCTGCTCAAAACTTTTAGTGGCTTCCGTCTGTGATGAGACAACTGCCTAACTCTAGCCTGGCATTCAAGACACTCCTTGGTCTGTCCCAACCTAACTGAAAGCTCAAGCTGGGAGCCAGGAGAGTTTGAGGTCCAATTCTTTCCCCACCACTGAATAACTGAGAGGACCACTGTCTCTGTGAGCCTTAGTGCTTTCATCTGTCAAATGAATGTGTTGGGATAAATGATTCACTGCCCTTTATAACTGGAACATTCCTGGCATCTGCTCTTCTAGCCTTCTTCCCTGTGTCTTCCCTTCATGTACCACATGCTCTGGCCCCTATACACCCAGGACGCTTCACATGCTCTGAACATTCCCACTTCTGACTTCCTGCCTTTATTTAGAATGCTCCTTCTCCTTCTTCTCCAGATGACCAGATCCTTCAAAGACTCAAAGATACTGCCAACCCCCCAGGAAGTTTCCTCAGTTTCCTTGATAGGAAGTCATTTATTCAGCTGAAGAATTGCATAGCCTGGTATCTGACATCAGCATCACCACCCCCTTTTGAGCACACAGCCATATGTGGATTATTTACATACTATCAGGGTCTAGGTCATCTTTGTGTCTTCCCCAATGCCAGGTTAAAAGAAGCCATTTAACTAAATAACAGCAGGTAATAAATGGGTATTAAATGTTAAGCAAGATTAGCTACCAGCAAGTAGTAAATAACTATTAAATTGTAAACTACTATTTTTAATACTAATGATGATAATAACAGATGTTTGTTAAATACGTAAATGAATGAAATAAATTGCAAACCAAAAAGCCTATGAAAATATGCCAAGTTTTGTTGGGCTGAGTCCCTAGAAATAAAGTCAAAGGATATACATTCCCTGGAAACATCCAGGAAACAGAGACAGTGTTTGGGGCCAAGATTTCCAGTTGTACATGTGTAGATATGTTTAAATTTAAAGACGACCCATAGGAATCTTAAAGTTTTGAATGGGTAGTTTACATCAGATTTTAATCTCATCACCTCGAAATTCTCCATTCTTCCTATTTGAATAAATATCCTCACATATTGAATACTTTTTTAAAAATGAAACTTTAAAGTTTCAAAAACAGCATGACTCCTTTATTAGTTTAACTGAAAATGGTATATAAATAAATTTCAAATTCAGTGCTCAAATATGACACCAAGCTACCTCAAGTATTTTAATATATAAATATCTACAGGTACATACCTGGTTGGAAACAGTCATTGCAAATGAATGAAGGCAAGAAGCTGCTATTGAGCACTGTGGAGTAAGACCTGTAGTTATGGAAAGAAAGTGTCTCTGGGTCTCAAGGAAACTTTTTTTTTTTTGCTTGTGAGACGGTGTCTTGCTCTTTTACCCAGGCTGGAGTACAGTGGCAAGATCTTGGCTCACTGCAGCCTCCACCTCCTGGGCTCAAGCAATTCTCCTGCCTCATCCTCCTGAGTAGCTGGGGCTACAGGCACCCACCACCATGCCTGGCTAATTTTTGTATTTGTATTTGTATTTATTTTTATTTTTATTTTGAGATGGAATCTTGCTCGCTCTGTCTCTCAGGCTGGATGCAGTGGCGCATCTCTGCTCACTGCAAACTCCACCTCCTGGGTTCAAGCAATTCTCCTGCCTCAGCCTCCTGAGTAGCTAGGACAACGGGCGCCCACCACCATGCCCAGCTAATTTTTGTATTTTTAGTGGAGACGGGGTTTCACCACGTTAGCCAGGCTGGTCTTGAACTCCTGACCTCAGGTGATCCACCCGCCTCAGCCTCCCAAAGTACTGGGATTACAAGTGTGAGCCACTGCTCCCAGTTCAAGAAAACATTTGACCATGAATTCAAATCAGCACCAAATCTTCACCTTGGCTAGTGAGAGGGCACAGCAAGCATCAGTGAGGCTAGGAATGGAGAAATGTTTCTAACACTGCCTTTCTTTTTTTCTTTCGCTTTTTCCTTTTCCTTTCCTTTCCTCTCCCTTTGTTTTCCTTCCTTCCTTCCTTCCTTCCTTCCTTCCTTCCTTCCTTCCTTCCTTCCTTCCTTC
>NC_045434.1:129164904-129213733 GCF_002776525.5 Piliocolobus tephrosceles | reverse complement strand
TTCCTTCCTTCCTTCCTTCCTTCCTTCCTTCCTTCCTTCCTTCCTTCTGATCCAAAAGTAATGCAAAGTTATATAAAATTCAAACATTGCAGAGTACATAACACATATATCGTAATCTCCCCAAGTTCCATCCCACTTCAGCCTATCCCCAAGTAATCAGTGTTAACATTCTGGTGTACTTGTATGTTCTTCCAATTTTTTTCCCTATGTATACTAACATTATTATTGTAGCATTGATTTTTACCACTATGCAATCATACTTTATATACCACTCGGGAATTTGCTTTGCTACATGTCAAATCACTAGCATTGTGACATATGGATGTGCCCATGTCTTTGCTGAGCAAATATTGCCAAGGTTTCACTGTTTTAAATAATGCTCTGGTGAACATCTTTGTGTATTATATCTTTTGCTTATGACATTACTTTCAGACAGGGCAGACTCCATCTTCAAAAGCTGTGGAGGAGGAGATTCAGCGAATTTCTCGGTGATAAAGCAGTTAGTCAGCAGAGTAGTTTCAAGGCAGATTAGATAAACCATACATGAGAACAGCAGAAGGAATCCCACCACACCCACATTCAAGGGAACTTTCCCAGAGGCTTGGATAAACCCAGCTCTCTGCCCTCCTCCCTCAGCAGCCACCACACAAGACCGGATTTATCTTTGGAAACCAAGCCAGTTATCTTCCATACCCAGTTCTTTCTGCAACACCTAGATCTGGAGGGCATTATCATATCACATTGTGTGTCAAATGCATAAAGGGCAGGCTATCGCATCTGTGAATTAGAAGGATGATTGGTATGAGGAGCCAAGAAGTTCAACATTGAAGACTTTCAGTGGTGGGGGGGGCAGCGAAGTGGGGGTACATTTGAAAAGTCTTTGTGTAATTAGGAGAAAGGTTGGCAGCTTCACACCCATCTAGTAGCCCAGACCCAGTGCTTCCATGCAGAACTCTGAGCCTACAGGCTCCTCGGAGAGCCTCTGGAAATCCTTCTGACGGGCTGGAAGGGTGCCTTCCCAAGCAAGTCTCCTCTGAATGGGGGTTTGCTTTGTCCCTGCTCAGACAGCCTCCAAACCAGTCAGGTTCTGGTATGAGAGAGAAGAGCCCCTGCTTCCTATTTGGTGAGCACTGAACTTCTGAACTTGTGAGTGCTTATGATGTTGTGAGGGCTACTCACTCAAATAAACCATTTCTGACCCTTTTCTTTTTTTTTTTTTTTTTTTTTTATGGCTTGAGTCAAATTTCCTCTTTCTCTGGGTTCTTGAGGATTTCAAAATACAGTATCATCCAATTTGAACTTCTCAACCCTCTCATTTTATAGACAAGGAAACTGGGGCCAAATGAGGAAATGACTAGCCTCAGGTTACATCTTGTGAGTAACGGAGCTCTTCAGTTCCTCCTCATTCCTTCCTGCCTTAGAATCAGTATCATCAACTCGTTAACATCAGGAGTGATCAGAACGAGTAGGACTTGCCTATTAAAGGGTACCTGTCTTGAATGCCACAGAGAGAGATTTATCAGAAAGGAATAACAGTAATGATAATAAATTATTACATGTAATATATTTTTATTTTTAATATAATAATTATTATTATAATGATAACATGCCAGGCACTAGTCTAACTGCTCTAGAGCCTGTTAGTATGTGTTGCTTTTTTCTCTCTTTCTCGCTTTGCATTCTCGTGAATTGATGTTTTTTTTTTTCCAATTTCATTTCCCTCAACTTGTTTGGAAAGTATATTCATTGTGTTTCTTATTTCAGGGGTTACACTAGCTAGTTTAGCATTCTGACTTAACGTAAATTCTGAAGTTGATATCTTTTTTTTTTTTGACAATTGTTATTTAGTTTTTATTTCATAATCATAAACTTAACTCTGCAATCCAGCTAGGCATGGGAGAGAACAAGGAAAACATGGAACCCAAAGGGAACTGCAGCGAGAGCACAAAGATTCTAGGATACTGCGAGCAAATGGGGTGGAGGGGTGCTCTCCTGAGCTACAGAAGGAATGGTCTGGTGGTTAAGATAAAACACAAGTCAAACTTATTCGAGTTGTCCACAGTCAGCAATGGTGATCTTCTTGCTGGTCTTGCCATTCCTGGACCCAAAGCGCTCCATGGCCTCCACAATATTCATGCCTTCTTTCACTTTGCCAAAGACCACATGCTTGCCATCCAACCACTCAGTCTTGGCAGTGCAGATGAAAAACTGGGAACCATTTGTGTTGGGTCCAGCATTTGCCATGGACAAGATGCCAGGACCTGTATGCTTTAGGATGAAGTTCTCATCTTCAAATTTCTCCCCATAGATGGACTTGCCACCAGTGCCATTATGGCGTGTGAAGTCACCACCCTGACACATAAACCCTGGAATAATTCTGTGAAAGCAGGAACCCTTATAACCAAATCCTTTCTCTCCAGTGCTCAGAGCACGAAAATTTTCTGCTGTCTTTGGAACCTTGTCTGCAAACAGCTCGAAGGAGACGCGGCCCAAGGGCTCGCCATCGATGGCAATGTCGAAGAACAGGGTAGGGTTGACCATGGCTAGTAGTACAAGAATTTCCTCGGCGGCAGCGTCTGCAAAGCCTGAAGTTGATATCTTTACCTTACTCCTAAATAATCAAGAACCTTGGACAACTTTAATTCCAGTATAAGCCCAGTATGTTAATTCTCTTTTTTCCCTCCAAAGTTGAACATTGTTATAGTTTGGTGTTCCATAGTCAATGTTTGCTGAGATATGCCCTCATATTCCATATTCACTGCTCCTTTTTATTTATTTATTTATTTTTTGAGACAGGGTCTCACTGTGTTATCCAGGCTGGAGTTGAGTGGCGCACACAGGCTCACCGCAGCCTTGACCTCCTGGCCTCAAGTGATCCTCCCACCTCATCCCCCCGAGTAACTGGGATTACAGGTGCATGCCACCACATCTTTTTTCTGTTTTTGTTTTTTTTAAGAGATGAGGTCTCACTATGTTCACCTGGCTGGTCTCAAACTTCTGGTCTCAAGTGATCCTCCAGCCTTTGGCCTCCCAAAGCACTGGATTACAGATGTGAGCCACCACGTCCATCCACTCACCACTCTTTTTTTGCATCTTGGGCTTTTCAGTTATTATTCTGCTAAAGTATATCCTTTAGGATTTCCTTTAATGATTCTCTTTGGGTGGCAAATTTTCAAGTTATTGGGGAGGGAGATGTTTTCATGATTTCGTTGTTTTTCTCTGTTTTGTTTGCCTGAAAATATTCTTCTTCTTTTTTTTGTTAGATGGAGTTTTGCTCTTGTTGCCCAGGCTGGAGTGCAATGGCATGATCTCTGCTCACCACAACTTCCACCTCCCAGGTTCAAGCACTTCTCCTGCCTCAGCCTCCCGAGTAGCTGGGATTACAGGCATGCGCCACCATGCCCAGCTAATTTTGTATTTTTAGCAGACGGGGTCTCGAACTCCCTACCTCAGGTGATCCACCCGTTTCGGCCTCCCAAAGTGCTGGGATTACAAGCATGAGCCACTGTGTCCGGCTGAAAATATTCTTTATATAATTCGTTTTCCTTGGAAATATAACCTGACTGGGTGTGAAATTCTAGGTTGATAGCTATTTTCTGTCAACACATCAAAGAAATTATGACATTGTGCTGTCTTAGTTGCTCTTAAAAAGTGAACTGTATGCCTAATTGCCCATTTTCTTGTAGGTGATTTGTCTTTTCTCTCTGGAAGCTTTTAAGATTCTCCTCTCTCTCTCTCTCTCGTTTATGTGAATATCCAGCAGTTTCACTATGATGTCTCTAGCTGAAAAGTTTCTTTAATATATCCTGCTTGAGATTCACTGAGTTCCCTGGATCTGAGAAATACTGTTCTTTTCCATTCTCATTATTATTTCCTTCTGCAACTGTTTGCTGACTTTCATACTCTAGTCGTAGTCTCTTTATAACACATCCCTCTTTCTACTCTCTCTAATACATGTGGATAACATCTTCAGATCCAGTCTTTTAATTCTTTCTTCAGCTGTGTTTAGTTTCTTTTTAGTGCATTGAGATTTTTAAAAGCAGCTTTATTGAGGCATCAACATAAAATCAGCTGCACATATCTAAATTGTACATTTTGATAGATTTTGATATGTGAATGTGCTTATGAAACAATTACTACAACCAAGACAATGAATAAATCTTCCAGCTCCAAACGTTTCCTTATGCCCCTTTCTAATGTTTTCCTCTCATCTTTCCCTACCCTCACTCCCCGCCAAGCAACCGTGAATTTGCCTTCTGTCATTATTAGTTTGCATTTTCTAGAAATGTATAGTACAAAATCAAACAATACAACTTCTTTTTTTGGTCTGGCTTTTTTCACTGAGCAAAATTATTTGAAAGTTTATTCATGTGTTTATCAATAGTTCATTTCATTTTATTGCTGTATAGTACTCCATTGTATGAATAGACCACAGTTTATCTTGTCATTTGGGCATTTCCAGTTCTTGGCTATTACAGATAAAATTGCTATAAACATTCATGTAGATCTTCAAATTTTTTTAAAATTTTTCTATTGGTACATTATAATTGTATATGTTTATGGGATACATGTGATATTTATTTATTTTTATTTTTCTTGAGATAGAGTTTCACTCTGTTGCCCAGATTAGAGTGCAGTGGCACGATCTTGGCTCACTGCAACCTCCACCTCCTGGGTTCAAGCGATTTTTCTGCCTCAGCCCTCCGAGTAGCTGGGATTACAGGTGCCTGACACCACGCCCAGCTAATTTTTGTTTTTTTAGTAGAATGGGTTTCACCATGTTGGCCAGGCTGGTCTCTAATTCCTGACCTTGTGATCCACCCACCTCGGCCTCCCAAAGTGCTGGGATTAGAGGTGTGGGCCACCGTGCCCAGCACGTGTGACGTTTTAATACATACATAAAATGTGTGATGATCAACTCAGGGTATTTAGAGTATCCATTACCTCAAACAGTTATTTCTTTCTCTTGGGAACATTTCAAATCTTCTCTTCTAGCTATTTTGAAATATACAATAAATTATTGTTAACTATAGTCACCCTACTATGCTATTGGACACTGGAACTTATTTCTTCTATCTAATTCTGTGTTCATATCCATTAACCAACCTCTCTTAATTCCACCCCACCCCTACCCCCATACAGACACCCTTCCCAGTCTCTGGTATCTATCATCCTACTTTCTACCTCCATGAGATCTACTTTTTTAGCTCCCACATATGAGTAAGAACATACAATATCTTTCAGTGCCTGGTTTATTTCATCTAATGTAAGGATCTCCAGTTCTTTCCATGTTGCTGCAAATTATGGCTTTTTGTGGCTGAATAGTATTCCTTTGTGTATACATGCCACATTTTCTTTATCCATTCATCTGTTGATAGACACTTAGGTTGAATCCATATCTTTGCTATTGTGAATAGTGCTGTAATAAAGACAAGGATGCGGGTACCCCTTTAATATACTAATCTCCGTAGTAGCATAATTTATAATCCTTTGGGTATATACCCAGTAGTGGGATGGCTGGGTCATATGGTACATCTAGTTCTAGATCCTTGAGGAATCGCCATACTGTTTTCCATAATGGTTGAACTAGTTTACAATCCCACCAACAGTGTAAAAGTGTTCCTATTTCTCCACATTCTTGTTCTTAGGTGGCTAATATATTAGGTTTGGCTTTCTATACTTAATAAATATTTTTTTCTCTCAAAAAAAAAATATACTAATCTCCTTTCCTTTGGATAAATATCCAGTAGTGAAATTACCGGATCACTTGGGAGTTCTATTTTTAGTTTTTTGAGAAACCTCCATACTGTTTCCATAGTGACTGTACCAGTTTCCATTCCCACCAGCAGTGAGTAAGAGTTCCTTTATAAACACAACCTTGCCAACATTTGTTATTTTTTGTCTTGTTGGTAATAGCCATTCCAACTGGGATAAGATGGTATCTCATTTTGGTTTTGATTTGCCTTTCCCTGTTGATTAGTGATGTTGAGCTTTTTTTCATATGCCTGTTGGCCATTTATATGTCTTCTTTTGATAAATGTCTATTCAAATCATTTGCCCATTTTTTAATGTTTTTTGTTTGTTTACTGTTGTTTGAATTCAGTATCTCTTCTGAATATTAGTTCCTTTCTGGATAAATAAGTTTGCAAATATTTTCTTTTATTCTATAGGTTGTCTCTTCATTCTGTTGATTGTTTCTTTTGCTGTGCAGAAGCTTTTTACATGTATATACCTTTTTTTTCTTTTTCTTTTTTTTTTTTTGAGATGGAATCTCACTCTGTCACTCAGGCTGGTGTGCAGTGGCTCAATCTCGGCTCACTGCAACCTCCGCCTCCTAGGTTCAAATGATTCTCCTGCCTCAGCCTCCCAAGTAGCTGGGACTACAAGCGCCTACCACCATGCCCAGCTAATTTTTGCATTTTTAGTAGAGATGGGGTTTCACCATATTGGCCAGGCTGGTCTTGAACTCCTGACCTTCTGATCTGCCCACCTTAGCTTCCCAAAGTGCTGGGATTACAGGTGTGAGTCACTGTGCCCAGCCTAAATGTATATATCTTTTTATAGACATGCGCTTTCATTTTTCTTTGGGTATATATGTAGGAATGAAATGGCTGAACTATATAATAGGTGTATGTTTTTTGTTTTTTGGTTTTTTTTGTCTTGTTTTGTTTTTTCAGACGGAGTCTCGCTCTGTCACCCAGACTGGAGTGCAGCGGTGCGATCTCGGCTCACTGTGACCTCCGCCTCCCAGGTTCAAGAAATTCTCCGGCCTCAGCCTCCCGAGTAGCTAGGATTACAGGCATGCACCACCACGCCTGGCTAATTTTGTATTTTTAGTAGAGATGAGGTTTCTCCATATTGGTCAGGCTGGTCTCAATCTCCCGACCTCAGGTGATCTGCCTGCCTCGGCCTCCCAAAATGCTGGGATTACAAAATGCTGTGAGCCACTACACCTGGCCTGCAATTTTTAAATGTTAAACCAAGCTTGCATTCCTGGAATAAAATTCTCCTGGTTACAATGTATAATCCTTTTTATATATTGTTGAATCTGATTGGCTAAAACTGTTACAAAGTTTGGCATCTATGTTTATGAAAGATATTGGTAGACTGAGGCAGGAGGATTGCTTGAGCACACGAGACTGACACCAGCCTGGGCAACATAGTGAGACACTGTCTCTATAAAAAAATACATTTTAAAAATTAACCAGGTGTGGCAGCATAAGCCTGTAGTCCCAGCTACTCAGGAGGCTGAGGTAGGAGGATTGCTTGGGCCAGGAGTTTGAGGCTGCAGAGAGCTATGATTACATCATTGCACTTCAGCCTGGGCACCAGCAGGGAAAGCCCTGTTTCAAAAACCAGAGAGAGAGAGAGAGAGAGAGTCAGTAGTTTTCTTGTAATGCCTTTCTCTGGTTTTGGTATCAGGGTAATGCTGGTTTCATAGATTGTGATGAAAAGTATTTCCTTCCCTTCACTTATCTGGAAGAGTTTTTATAGAATTTTTATTATTTCTTCTGTAAATTTTTGGTAGAACAAGGAAAAATGGGGAGGTATTGGTCAAAGGGTACGAAGTTTCAGTTATACAAGATAAATCCTAGAGAGATCTACTGTAGAGCATAGTGCCTATGTTAACAGCACTGTATTATATACGTGAAACTTTGCTAGGAGAGTAGATGTTAAGTGTTATCACACATATATACACACAAATAATAATCATAAATAAAGAGGGCAGGAAATGACTTTTGAAAGTGATGGACATGTTTATGACATTTATTAGTGATGTTTTTTATAGGCATATACTTATCCCCAAACTCATCAAGTTGGATACATTAAATACATACAGCTTTATGTACTTCAATAAAATGGTTAAAACATATTTAGGATTGTGCAGGTGCCATGGTTCACACCTGTAATCCCAGCACTTTGGGAGGCTGAGACAGGAGGATCACTGGACCTCAGCAGTTTAAGGTTACATAGTGAGCTATGATCACACCACTGCACTCCAGCCTGAGTGACAGAGTGAGACCTTGTCTAAACAAAAATTAGGATTGTGACATTTTCTTGGAGATTTGTCTCCTTTATCTCTGTGAAATGACCTTCTTTATCTCTGGTATATTCTTTGCTATGAAATCTGTTTTGACTGACATTAATATAGCTTTTTTTTTCTTTTTGTTTTTGAGACAGAGTCTTGCTCTGTTGCTCAGGCTGGAGTGCAGTGGCATGATCTTGGCTCACTACAACCTCTGCCTCCCAGGTTCAAATGATTCTCCTGTCTCAGCCACTCAAGTAGCTGGGACTACAGGTGTGTGCCACCATGCCCAACTAATTTTTTGTATTTTTAGTAGAGATGGGGGTTTCACTATATTGGCCAGGCTGGTCTCGAACTCCTGACCTTGTGATCTCGCCTTGGCCTCCCAAAGTGTTGGGATTACAGGCATGAGCCACTGCACCTGGCCAGCTTTCTTTCAGTTAGTATAATCATGGTATATCTCCTTCCATTCTTTTAGTTTTAATCTATTTGTTTCTATTTTTAAAATGAATTTTTTTGAAGGCAACATATAATTAGATCTTGCTTTTTTATCTACTCAGATAATCTCTGACTTTGAATTGGGGTGTTTGGAATTGTCATGTCCAATACAATATGTGTAGCAACTAGCCATATATTCCTATTTAAATTTAAATTAATTAAAATTAAACACAATTTTAAAATCAGTTACACTAGCCACATTTCAAGTGTTTAGAAGGCACATGTGGCTACTATATTGAACAGCCCTGGTTAAGTCATTTGCATTTATATATAATGGGAATTATTGTTATGGTTAAGTTTGAATTGTAACATTTCACCATTTCTTTTCTTTTCTTTTCTTTTCTTTTCTTTTCTTTTTTTTTGAGACAGAGTCTCGCTGTGACATGCAGTCTGGAATGCAGTGGCACGATCTTGGCTCACAGCAACCTCTGACTCCTGGGTTCAAGTGATTCTCCTGCCTCAGCCTCCTGAGTAGCTGGGATTACAGGCATACACCACCATGCCCGGCTAATTTTTGTATTTTTAGTAAAGATGGGATTTCACCATGTTGGCCAGGTTGGTCTCAAACTCCTGGCCTCAAGTGATCCTCCCTCCTCGGCCGGCCAAAGTGCTGGGATTACAAGTGTGAACCACCATGCCTGGCCTCTTCATTTATTTTTTATTTGCCCCATCTGTACTGGTTTTATTTCTAGAAGTTATATTTACTTTCAAATCCGCTTGGTCTTTTTTTTTTTTTTTTTATTCTGGAGACAGAGTCTTGGTCTTGTCACCCAGGTTGGAGTGCAATAATAGCACAATCTCGGCTCACTGCAACCTCCACCTCCTAGGTTCAAGCAATTCTCCTGCCTCAGCCTCCCGAGTAGCTAGGATTACAGGTGCCCACCACCACGCCTGGCTAATTTTTTGTGTATTAGTGGAGACAGGGTTTCACCATGTTGGCCAGCTTGGTCTTGAACTCCTGACTTCAGGTTATCCGCCCACCTTGGCCTCCCAAAGTGCTGGGATTACAGGTGTGAGCCACCATGCCTGGCCCTTCGTGGCCATTCTTTGTTGTCATTATTCTCTGCTCATATTTTCAAGCGCTTATTTTATCTCTTTAAACATAATAGATTATTTCATATCCGTTTTCCAGCATCTGAAATATTTGTGAGTCTATATTTGCTGAAATTTGTTTATATTGATTCTCATTTATGGTGCCTTGTTTTCATTGGATGTCTTGTGATTTAAAAAAATATATAAGCTGCCTGTTCTTCTTGAAACTTAACCTGTAGGAATTCTTTGAGATCTGGATTAAAGTTAAATCCTTCCAGAGAAAGTTGTTTTTATTTCCATCAGTTGCCCCAGGTGCTACCAATCTGGGACTATAATTAAACTACAGTTAGTTTAAAATTTTAGACTGAATTCTCACAAACACACATGAAGGCCAACTTGCTTTATGAACTGTCGGGGAAGATTTCCATTCCCTCCACCAGCGCCAAGGTGGAAATAGGCATTTCTCTATTATCTCCTTCGGCGCAGAGTGACTTCTTATTCATCCTTACACTGAGGGTATAGAGGGGTGAGTTTCCTAAGATTCTCCACCCTAGTCAGCCCTAGGCTTTAACTCCTGATTCTGGGCCTCTTTCATATAGCTTCACACAACCTCAAAGAAGGAAGGACTCTCCAGAATTTGAAAAAAGCCTGTTTCCCCAACCAGATTTCCTACTTTCACTACTGTTTCTGAAATCAACAAATTCCTTATTTTGGTGACAGATCAGTGATTTATTTATAATTATGTAAGAATACTTTACCCAGAATTTTGGTTGTTTCAATCTAGAGAGCTATTCAGGATACCTAATCTATGATACTGCCAGAAATGGGAGTTTCCAGACCTGTTACATTTATTTATTTATTTTTTTGAGACAGAGTTTCACTGTATTGCCCAGGTTGAGGTGCAGTGGCTCCATCTTGGCTCACTGCAACCTCCACCTCCTGGGTTCAAGCAATTCTCCTGCCTCAGCCTCCCAAGTAGCTGGGACTACAGGCATGTGCCACCACGCCACACCCAGCTAATTTTTGTATATTTAGTAGAGACAGGTTTCACCACGTTGGCCAGGCTGGTCTTGAACTCCTGACCTCAGGTGATCCACCTGCCTTGGCCTCCCAAAGTGCTAGGATTACAAGTGTGAGCCACTGCTCCTGGCCAGGTCTGTTACATTTCAAAGCCATTAAGAATAATAGGATAATAACTATTATATGTTGATTGTTTTCTCTGGGCCTGGCATCTTGCAAGTGTCTGCAATCCTCACAACAACCCTACAAGTAGGAATTATTCTTCCCATGTATTCCCAACAGATAAAGCGACTAGGATTAAGTTGTCCAAAGACGCACAACTAGTCAGCAAAGTAATTTGAATTCTGCTCTTTGCAATCAATCTTGATCTACTTTTCTTGTTTTTTGTTTTGTTTTGTTTTGATTTTTGTTTTTTGTTTTTGAGACAAAGTCTTGCTCTGTCGCCCAGGCTGGAGTGTAATGGCATGATCTCAGCTCACTGCGACCTCCGCCTACCGGGTTCAAGTGATTCTCCCATCTCACCCTCCCAAGTAGCTGTGATTACAGGCACCTGCCATCATTCCCAGCTAATTTTTTTGTATTTTTGTAGAGACAGGGTTTCACCACGTTGACCAGGCTGGTCTCGAACTCCTGACCTCAGGTGATCTGCCTGCCTCGGCCTCCCAAAGTGCTGGGATTACAGGCGTGAGACACCACACCTGGCCCTGATCTACTTTTCAAGCCACAGAGACGGTTTTCTTAATATTGACAGAACACAGTGGCTTTCATATTTCAGAGGAGGCACTGAAAGCAAGGTAAGCAGAGCAGAGATTTTATGGGGTCTTTCCACTTCAGAGTTCCAACACATGGGATCCCATCAGCTCACCCCATATCCATGACAGGTTTAATCAGATTCAGAATGCTCTATAATGAAATAATCATGCAGAAACTGACTTTATGATATTAGCAGTCAGGAGTCTCAGATCTCCCTTGTTCTCTATTATTTCCAAAGGTGATCTTTGTTTGCTTGAGACACAAAACCAGTTCCTTCTTCTGAATTGTCTTTTAAACCCTCATGGATCTAATGGGACTTTCTCTCAAATAAAGACTTTAGATGTCATTTTCTTCATTTTGGGGGGGTTGGTGGCTTTTGTCCTTAGCAGCTGTGGCCTTAGACTTTATCTAGGTTTGCAATCAGGAAGCTGTGATACTTCCTGAGACTGTTCTGGGTAAAATTTACACAATACAAATTGAGTTCTCTTTCTTCACTTTGGAGTTGCTCTGGGCTCTTGAAAGGACAGGCTGTGCTCTGTCCAGTTAGCTACAGGTTGAATCCAACAGTTGGTAAGAACCAGCCTCTGTGGTTTACAGCTACTTGTGCTTCCTGAGCAACATTCGTGGAGAATTTGGAAAGAAGGCAATGATTAGGATTAGAGTCTAGAAAACCGTTAAGAAGGAGGAAGTTTATCAACTTAGTGGGAGTAAATCTCTAAACCACTCTCAGAATGCTAACACGCACAGTTTTCTCTTTGCCATGACCAACTGGCAGGCTGTTGAAGGAAACCAAACTAATAGCAGAGGCAATGGGAGAAGCTGGTGAAGAATAATCATTTAAAACTACTAGCATCTTTTGACCAACTAAGTCAGGAATGGACTTCGTTAGGTGCCCCCTTTTCTTTTCTTTTCTTTTTTTTTTTTTTTTGAGATGGAGTCTTGCTGTCACCCAGGCTAGAGTACAGTGGCACCATCTCAGCTCACTGCAACCTCCACCTCCTGGGTTCAAGTGATCCTCCTGCCTCAGCCTCCCAAGTAGCTGGGATTACAGGCGTGTGCCATTACGCCCACCTATTTTTTTTTTATTTTTATTTTTAGTAGAGATGGGGTTTCACAGTGTTGACCAGGCTGGTCTCAAACTCCTGACCTCAAGTGATCCACCCACCTTGGCCTCCCAAAGTGCTGGAATTACCTTAGTGCCACTTATTACACACAAGTTTTTCCATTTGTGAAATGCTCCCAAAGTTGTAACCATCATTCTGTATTTATTTCTTCACTTATAGACAGGGTCTCCCTCTGTTGCCCAGGCTGGAGTGCAGTGGTGCAATCATAGTTCACTATAACCTCCAACTCCTGGGCTCAAGCGATCCTCCTGCCTCAGCCTCCCACAGTGCTGTGATAACAAGCATGAGCCACTGTGCTTAACCCTATCATTCTATATTTAAAAGTTATTTCCGGCCGGGCGCGGTGGCTCAAGCCTGTAATCCCAGCACTTTGGGAGGCCGAGACGGGCAGATCACGAGGTCAGGAGATGGAGACCATCCTCGCTAACACGGTGAAACCCCGTCTCTATTTAAAAATACGAAAAACTAGCCGGGTGAGGTGGCGGGCGCCTGTAGTCCCGGCTACCCGGAAGGCTGAGGCAGGAGAATGGCGTAAACCCAGGAGGCGGAGCTTGCAGTGAGCTGAGATCGGGCCACTGCACTCCAGCCTGGGAAACAGAGCAAGACTCCCTCTCAAAAAAAAAAAAAAAAGGTTATTTCCTTGCTGGCTCCACCTTGGAACTCCCTGATGAACTAATCTACTTTTATATTTATGGATACATTTTTTATATTATTTTAAATACTCTTAAAAGTTTCATGAGCTTATTACTGAGTTTGTGTGCTAGGAGTCTAGTTTCTGAGCCTTCATCCCCAGAGTGCTGTCTTTGTTTCATGTTGGTGAGAGGACTTCGAGAAGTAGCAGAGAGGGAAATACACAAGTTGGAGTCTGTGTAAGCAGATTTGGTAAATGAAAATGAGAGAACAGGGTGGCCTGAGGTTTGGGATGATGTCTGAATTAGAGTGTTCAGCTTTGCTGGCCTCCACAAACAACACTAATATAGAACAAAATGTCAACTCACTGCCTATCAGAAAATAGCATAAATAATGCCTTTGATGACTATAGCATCTGACCTCTGAAATTTAAAGTATTGTCTCATTAAATCCCATAACACCCCCTGTGAAGTGAATAGGATACTATTAGCATTTCCACCTGAAACCCTTTATTTCAGTTAGGAGTAGATTAGGGGTAGGGAGAAGAACAGAAGAACCAGATATCTAGGAATGGGACTGCCTGATCCTCGTAAGGCTGAACTTGTCCACACATCTCATGCCTTTTCACTATCACCTGCCCAGAAGACCTGATTTAAATCTTGTCTCCACCATTTAGTACCTCTCTGAGTTTCAGTTTTCTCATGTATAATACAGGTGTAATGACAATCATCTAACAGGAATGTTAAATTGGGAAAATATTGGCAAAACGCTTGACACATAATAGGTGTTTAAGATATGTATGATCTCTTCCCTTCCCCGACAGTTCACAAAACCGAAATTATTATCGAATGTTTCTATAATTGGAAGGGAATAAAAGTAGTAGAATATCTTTAAGGTTGGTAGATACCACAGTCAAACCACACTCCATTTAAGATGTGCTAAACGAGGTATTTAAGAAAGTGACCACATGGGGGAATAAAAGAGACATTTATAATGGCAACCAAAAGAGGCAAACCCCACAAGGACACAATGAAAACTGAAACCACAATAATCTCTAAATAGAGAAGTAATAATTGTAGCCTATATTTAAGTGTACGGGAAGCAAGGGTTTAGGTGGGTAGGGTTGTCTGCCATGGCAATCATGCTTATTATTTCAAAATTTGTGGAGAGAACTAGAACTTTTTTTTTTTTTTTTTAGTCACAAAACATTTCAGGTCTTTCCAGTCTTATAGAAAAAAAAAAAAAGTACAGAACTAAAAGAAGTAATAAAAAGTGAGGCTGGGGAGTGGGCCAGGGCAGGAGTATACAGGTAGAGTCAATTGTATTGATAAAATTCTTTATTTTTTTTTTTTGAGATGGAGTCTCGCTCTGTCGCCCAGGCTGGAGTGCAGTGGCACAGTCTCAGCTCACTGCAAACTCCACCTCCCAGGTTCAAGCAATTCTCCTGCCTCAGCCTCCCAAGCAGCTGGGATTACAGGCATGTGCCACGACGCCTGACTTTGTATTTTTAGTAGAGACAGGGTTTCACCATGTTGGCCAGGCTGCTCTCAAACTCCTAAACTCGAGTGATCTGCCCACCTCAGCCTCCCAAAGTGCTGGGATTACAGTCATGAGCCACTGTGCTTGGGCAACATAATAAAAATTAGTAATTTTTATTACTATAAAATAGGTGGTTGAAATAGGTGGTCATGTTACAATAAAAAAGAATAATCAATATCTGCAAGGACTTCTGTCTACAATCAAAAATGAAATGTGTAATCCCACTTTCCAAATGCTGCCAGAAAACATATTTCACTTCTGATTTCAGAGTCAATAAGTTAGTTAACAAAGAGTACAGCTTTGCCTCTGGACATTAGTAAGTTGCTGGATCAGGTGCCTCGTACAATTGTACTTATTCGGGGACATAGAGAAGCCTGGTCTCCATCAGGCAGATGGAAACAATTTGGGCTATGGCATCAAAGGGCACCAGGCAAATGGAATAGTACTGAGCTTGGGAGAGGTGGTCTATAAATTGCTGCCATCAGCAATGAGTGGCTAATTTCTTAAATATCCTTGTGAATTTTTAAGAGAAAAAGAAAATACACCAGGTTAGACTTAATTGAATGTATGTGATTTAATAATAAGAATAATAAGATTATCAGGGTTTCCAGAATAAAAATTTGTCATGATGTAACTGAGAAATAAAATCAACCAGTGACATGAGCTGACCCCAAAGAAATAGTACAAATAATCTGAGATCAGCCTTGAAAACCAGACTGCCTGGGGTTCAATCCCAGCTGTTTCACATATTCACTATGTGAACTTGGAAAGATGGTTAACTTTTCTGTGCCTTAGTTTACTCACCTATAAAATGGTGATGATAATGATAGATACTACGCTTCATAGGAATATTGCTAGGATTAAATGAGAAAATGTATGCAGAGCATTTAGTCCATTTCTTAACATAGAACAAAGTCTTAGTAAGTGGTGGTAGTTATTCATATTAGAAGATTATCAATAATGGGCCGGGTGCGATGGCTCAAGCCTGTAATCCCAGCACTTTGGGAGGCCGAGACAGGCGGATCACGAGGTCAGGAGATCGAGACCATCCTGGCTAACGTGGTGAAACCCCGTCTCGACTAAAAAAAAAAATACAAAAAACTAGCCAGGCGTGGTGACGGGCACCTATAGTCCCAGCTACTCGGGAGGCTGAGGCAGGATAATGGTGTAAACCCAGGAGGCGGAGCTTGCAGTGAGCTGAGATCCGGCCACTGCACTCCAGCCTGGGTGACAGAGAGAGAGACTCTATATCAAAAAAAAAAAAAAAAAAGAAGATATCAATAATGATAAAAATAGTCATGACAGCAGGCTAGTTATTGAGTGCCCACTCTGCACCAGACTCTTGACATAGATGATATGGTATATTTTTTTTTGCTGCAGATTTACCTTACAAATTGGGTTTAATTTTTAAGGTGTCGTGGTGAGCAGAGGAAACCAGACTTCTCAAAGGGACAATGATCACAGTGAAACTGAAAGCATAAAATTAAGGAAAGATCAATTACGCCCTTTTTTCAGGGACAAGTTTCAGGAATCCAGATTTTCTTTATTTGATAGACACACAAGGAGTAGCTCTAATTCCTAGACTCCATTGGACTAGAAAGAGACAGTTTCACTCTCCAGTTTAGAAACAGGTGTTCATACTCTGAAATTGATCATCATCTAATGTAAGTATGGTATGGCATATCTCTAAGATAATTGGAGAAAGTGCAACCCAACTGAACACTGATGGCAGATGCTTCCTGGCTTGGAGAAATAGCAATTGCATTCTTAGTTTTAACCCTTCTGGGCCCCAAGCTTAGGATAATATAGTCTGTTATTGGCCTGTTTCTCACATTATTCTGAAATTTCTAGTGCCTACCTTGTAAGATAAAAACATTACTGGCCAGGCGCAGTGGCTCACACCTGTAATCTCAGCACTTTGGGAGGCCGAGGTGGGTGTATCACCTGAGGTCAGGAGTTCGAGATCAGCCTGGCCAACATGGTGAAACTTCTACTAAAAATACAAAAATTAGCCAGGCATGGTGGCTCATGCCTGTAATCCCAGCTACTCAGGAGGCCGAGGCAGGAGAATCGCTTGAACCCGGGAGGCAGAGGTTGCAGTGAGCCAAGATGGTGCCACTGCACTCTAGCCTGGGTGACAGAACGAGATTCTATCTCAAAAAAAAAAAAAAAATTACGGAGTACATAAATATATGTATGAACTCAAACATACTCCCATCTCCCCATCCCAAATCCTATTGCACTGAACTTAGGCTAAATTTAACAACATTTAAGTAATATTTATTCATTCAAAAAAATACTTGCTTTATAGGCCCTAGAGATGTAGTAGTAAATAAGATAGACATGATCTCTGACTCATGGGAAGTCAGATAATAAACAAGAAAACAAGTAAATAAATCACAAATCATCAGAAAATGCAGAAAGGAAGGCAATTTGTGAACACAATGACTCTGACACAAGTCAGCCTTTTGTGAAGCCCTCTTCCAGGCTAATCTGGGTTGAGGATGTATACAGTCTCGGTCCGTCTCAGATGGTACTCTAACATTTTAGAGGAGGAGCCCTAGGGGTCAAGGCTTTTCACAGCATGAGAATCAGAAGGAGAGGAAATAAGGGGGAAGTGTCATGGCCACATTAGTGTTCGCACACACACACCCAGGAAGGGGTGCCGGCACTATGATCTAGGGTAAGGCTATACTCTGTAGGGGTGTGGGTGTCATCCTGATTCTTGGGAACCTGAGGAAGTGAATGAATTTCCCAGGCACTGCAGGTGTTGGCTAGAAAATCCTTGGGGGAACTCTGTTTCTTGTTCTTCCCTCTTGGACTGGGAGAGACCACCTCCAAGCTGGGTGTTTCCAGCGCCCAGCCAAGGTTTTGATAGAATCATAGGACTTAGATCGTCAGAGCTGGAAAGTCCCTTCGAGAGCATTTGACACATCCTCCTCACTTTACAAAGAAGAAAACAAGCTCAGAGACAGGATAACCCCCAAGTTTAAAAGCTAGCTAGGGGCCAGGCATGGTGGCTCACGCCTGTAATTCCAGCACTTTGAGAGGCCAAGGTGGGAGGATTGCTTGAGGCCAGGAGCTCCAGACCAGCCTGGGCAACAGGAAACCCTGTCTCTACAAAAAATAAAAAAAATTAGCGGGGCATGCTGGTGCACATCTGTAGTCTTAGTTGCTTGGGAGGCTGAGGCAGGAGGACTGCTTGAGCCCAGGGTGTTGAGGCTGCAGTGAGTCATAATGGTGTCACTCCAGTCTAGCCTGGGTGACAAAGCAAGATCCTGTCTCTAAAAAAAAAAAAAAAAAAAAAACCCAAAAAACAACTACTTAGGGCTCTAGCCAAGACTGGTTAGATGCTCACCATTTTTTCTTCCTTAACAGAAAGGAAAATTACATTTCCCAGCATTCTTTGCAGCAAGGTTGGGATTTTGTGTTGGGGTCTGATCAAAGGAAGGTGAACAGAAGCAATCTATACATTGCCCAGTCTGGCTTTACAAAGGTCCCATATGATCCTCTACACACTTTCTGTCTTCATTCCTCAGCCCTAAATGCAGACAATGAAGGACAGAACAAGAAATTCCTGAAAGATGGCAACACTACAAGGTAGAAGGAATTGGGAGCTCTCAACAATCAGTGAAAAAAGCAGTCTGAACACACTCAAATTCACTGTGATATGTTAATTATTTATTTATTATGTAAGCCACTGCAATTTTGGAGTTATTCGTTATAGCACTAGTGCTCTTTACTCTGATAAACATACTGGCAATTTGGAGACCATGATGGTTAGTTTTTGTGTCAATTTGAATGGGCCTCAGGTGCCTAGACAGTTGGTTAAACATTCTTGCTTGGTATGTCTCTGAGGGTGTTTTTGGATGAGATTAACATTTAAATCAGTAGACTGAGTAAAGTAGACTGCCTTCCCTAATGTAGGTGGGCCTCATCCAATCAACCGTAGATCTGAGTAGAACAAAAAGACTAAGAGGGAACTTTGCCTGTCTGACTGCTTGATCTGGGACATCTGTCTTCTCCTGGTCTTGAACTGGAACTGTATGCAAATAAGTAATCAATATACCATATTTATGGATCTCCTGGGTCTCCAGCTTGCCAACTGACCTCCTGACCTCCAAATTCAATACAGTTTTTAACTAAACAATTCTGCTTCTCCAAGCTAATGGAAGGTTCCCTAGGAAAGTTCGGATCCACTTCTCACACCTGGAACCTGCCAGTCTTGGACCAACAGTGACCAGTGGAAAATAAACCTCCATAATATAGACCCCAGGGGGTCCTTAGTGATGTACAAAGGATAAGTGTGTGGGTGCCCTGAAATCAAATCAGCTAAACCTTTGACACCAGCATTTGGATTGCAAAGAGTCTCCCAGTTCATTGCCCACTGGTTGGTTTATTTGTTTGTTTGGAGACAGGGTCTCACTTTGTTGCCCAGGCAATTAAAAAAAGTTTCAGGAACAGGTCTCATTATGTTGTCCAGGCTGGTCTTGAACTCCTTGCCTCAAGGAATTCTCCCACTTCAGCCTCCCTAGTCACTGGAATTACAGGCGTGAGCCACAATGCCCAGCTCCTGGATTGAAAGAGTTTTGAAGGTCACCTGATTCTACCTTTATTTTAAACTTTTTATATGTTATTTTATATAGTACCTAAACATATGATGTAAACAATAACCATGCAAAGATGGCATGCAAAAATATTACACTGTGGTGGGACTCCCTCAGCCCAGTTAAGAACCTGTTACTCTTGTTTATTAGAGTCCCATGAACAGTGGTTTTTAGTACAGGGAAAGAGGAAGTCGAGTTTGGGTGATGTCTCTGGGAAGGTATATCCAAGAGGTGAAACACAGACAATTCTCCTAAAGGTTAATGAAAGGATGGTTTCTGGCTCTCCCAAAAAGTCACAAGAGGCATCCACTCAGATCTTCCTTACTCTGAGAAAAACTGAAGAATTGCTATTGCAGCAAATCTTATAAAGGCATGCCAATCAGTTCTTCTCAGAAAGGGCAACCTAGGAAATTGTCGAATTCATGTTAAAAGACAGAATTGAAACTAGGCTTCTGACTTTACCAAAAATTTAAAAACTTCTCAATGAAGTTTGTAAAACTAGCATCAAGAAACAAACCTAACTTCCTGCTTTTGAGTCTCTTCTACAGTTAAAACAAATGCAAGCTTTAAAAAACCTTGCAAGATAGAATCCTTCCCGAATACCAGCCTGGGCAACCCTGTCGCTAAGGAAAAAAAAAAAAAAAAAAAAAAAAACTTTAAAAAAAACCCAACTAGGCCCGGCGCGGTGGCTCAAGCCTGTAATCCCAGCACTTTGGGAGGCCAAGACGGGCGGATCATGAGGTCAGGAGATTGAGACCATCCTGGCTAACACGGTGAAACCCCGTCTCTACTAAAAATACAAAAAACTAGCTGGGCGAGGTGGCGGGCGCTTGTAGTCCCAGCTACTCGGGAAGCTGAGGCAGGAGAATGGCGTAAATCCGGGAGGCGGAGCTTGCAGTGAGCTGAGATCCGGCCACTGCACTCCAGCCTGGGCGACAGAGCGAAACTCCATCTCAAAAAAAAAAAAAAAACCAACTAAAAAAACAAAAAACAAAAAACTAAAGACAATGAGTACAATAGAACAATGATTTAAAAAGGAAGAATTCACCAGGAACACATAATAGTTCAAAATTTTATGCACCTAATAACAACCATCAAAATAGGTAAAAGTAAAAGAGTTAACAGAATTCAAAGGATATTTTTCTCAAGTTCACATGGAAAAAAGAAAAAAGAACTCAAAGGAGAAATGTATAGGTTAATAATCACCATGAGAGATTAAAACTTGTATCTCTCAGTGACTGGTTGATTAAGCAGACCAAAATTATTTAGGATATAGAAAATTCGAACAATATAATCACAAGCTTAATCTAACAGACATAGAACTGGCACTTGGCAATTTGAGTATATACATTCTTTTCAAGCACACATTATCTATAAAAATTGACCATGGAGAAGGCCACAAAATAAATGTCAACAAATATTAGAGAATTAATATTATGCAAGTCAGGTTCTCTGATCAAAATATAATTAAATTATAAATCACTTACAAAAATTACTGAAAAAACATGTTTAGAGTTTTATTTTGCAACTCTAAGCCAGAGATGTTTAGAAATTTTAAATGTACTTCTAAATAATACATCTGTCAAATAAGAAATATTGTTAGATAAGATACAGAAATGAATGACAATGAAAATACGCTGCCAAAACTAATAAAATAGAGACCGTTGGCAATATTAAAGAAAAAAGATAAAGGTACAAATGAACAATATTGGAAAGAAAAACTGAACATCATTATAGGTGGAGTAGACATTTTTTAAAAATCAGAGCACTCTATGAAATGTTTGTGACAATTAATTTGGATACTTAGAATTAATTTGGATACTTATAAATATGCTAAATATGCTGATTGATATATAAGTATATGTTATATATAAATATATATCATATAAAATATATATCATATATAAAACATATGTGATATATATAAAAGCTGTATCATATATACCATATATATGTATCATATATATATATCACATATATGTATCATATATATGTATGATACAGCTTTTTTTTTTTTTTTTTTGAGACGGAGTCTCGCTCTGTCGCCCAGGCTGGAGTGCAGTGGCGGGATCTCAGCTCACTACAAGCTCCGCCTCCCGGGTTCACGCCATTCTCCTGCCTCAGCCTCCCGAGTAGCTGGGACCACAGGCATTCGCCACCTCGCCCCGCTAATTTTTTTGTATTTTTAGTAGAAACGGGGTTTCACCGTGTTAGCCAGGATGGTCTCCATCTCCTGACTTCGTGATCCAGCTGTCTCGACCTCCCGAAGTGCTGGGATTACAGCCGTGAGCCACCATGCCCAGCCATGATATAGCATATTTAAGAAAAACTTAAAAACCTGAATAGACTTATAGTAACTAAAACTTAAATATACCCTCCTCTTTGCTATTCCTCATCAAAAAAATCCCAGGTGAGTTCTATCAAACATTCAAAGAACATATAATCCCAATCCTTCACAAATTGATCCAGAAAACAGAAAAAGAAGAAATGTTACCCTGTTCACTTTGAAACATGTTAAACCTTGGCCAGCATAAGAAATAAAAATTATAAGCCAATTTCACTAGTAAGCATAAATCCAAAAATCTTTTTTTTTTTTTTTTTTTTGAGATGGAGTTTCGCTCTGTCGCCCAGGCTGGAGTGCAGTGGCCGGATCTCAGCTCACTGCAAGCTCCGCCTCCCGGATTTACGCCATTCTCCTGCCTCAGCTTCCCGAGTAGCTGGGACTACAGACGCCTGCCACCTCGCCCGGCTAGTTTTTTTGTATTTTTTAGTAGAGACGGGGTTTCACCGGGTTAGCCAGGATGGTCTCGATCTCCTGACCTCGTGATCCGCCCGTCTTGGCCTCCCAAAGTGCTGGGATTACAGGCTTGAGCCACCGCAAAAATCTTAAGTAAAGGTCAGCAAACCAAATCAGCAATGCTGTTTAAATGACTAAGTTGGAATTTGTTCCCCTCTAGGTGGGGGTTTGTTCCCCTCTAGTTGGGGGTTTGTTCCCCAAATAATACAAGGATAACTTAAAACATTAGAGTAAATTATAAATATCATTTGCCATGTTGACAAATTAAAGGATAAAATATTTAAAATATATTGATTCTCTCAATAGATGCAGAAAAATCATACAATAAAATTAAATACCCATTGATTAAAAACACACGTACACAAGTGGAAATTCTTACCAAACAGAAACAGAAATTCCTAACCTCATTTTTAACAAGTTATCTACCAAAAACCTACCAAAAACATCACATAAAATTGCGAAAAACTAAAAACATTTCCCTGGAATAAGGGAATAAGACAAAGATGCCTATTATTCAGCCCCTATTCAATATAGCCCTGGCCAGTGCAGTGAGGCAAGAATAAGATGGAAAGAATGAAATAAAGCTATTGTCACTTGAATGTCTTAGGGCTATCTTACTCTGAAAATCTAAAATAATCTGCAAAAACCAAAAAAGAGGGTTCAGCAAAGTTGTAGGATATAAGATCAACATACAGAAAAATTAATTTTGCTCCCATACATCAGCAATTACAAAATTCAATTTTCAAAAAAAGAATTAGGAAAATAAGTTTAAAAAGGAATTAAATTATGCAGACAATGACAAAGTGTTATTGAAAGATATAAAGGAAGATTAAATAAGTAATCAAAATACCATATTTATATATAGGAAGAATCAATAGCAAAATAATTTCAGTTCTCTCCAAATTAAATAATAAATGTAATACAAACCAAAATGCCAAAGGAGTTTTTCACATGCAAGAACGAAGGGCCAAAGGTAGCCAGGATGTTCCTGAAGAGGATGAAACAGATCACAAGGCAGCCTTCCCTACTAGCTATTAAGAGTTTATTATAACTTAAATTATTTAAGACACTATGGCTTTGGCACAGAGATAGACAAAATGACCAGTGGAACAGATCAGCAAGCCTGGAAATAGAACCATACAGAAATAGAAACTTGACATATGACAGAGGTGGCATTACAATCAGAGGGAAAAGGATGAAAATAGCAATACATAATGTTGGGATAATTGATTATCCATTACTAATGGTGAAGAAAATTTTTAAAATTAGGTCCTGCTTTATACTATACACATACAAGTGGATTAAAAAGCTAATGTTTCACGCCTGTAATCCCAGCACTTTGTGAGGCCGAGGTGGGTGGATTACCTGAGGTCAGGAGTTTGAGACCATCCTGGCCAACGTGTTGAAACCCTGTCTCTACTAAAAATAAAAAATTAGCCAGGTGTGGTGGCACATGCCTGTAGTCTCAGCTACTTGGAAGGCTGAAGCAGGAGAATCGCTTGAACCTGGGAGGTGGAGGTTGCAGTGAACCAAGATTGCGCCACTACACTCCAGCCTGGGCGACAGAGCGAGGTTACATCTAAAAAAAAAGAAAGAAAGAAAGAAAATCTAATGCTACAAGCATAAATTTAAACACTTTTAGAAGAAAATACAGGGAATCTAATGACCACCAGCTAGGGAAAGAGTTCTTAACTGATATGTAAGAAGCATAAACCATTGAGGAAAAGACTAATACATTTGATTACACACAAAAACAAAACAAGCAAACAAATCCTGTCTTCAAAGTGAAAAGGCAAACCATAGCCTGGGATAAGTATGCAACACATTTAACTAATATAACAGTACGTGTTTAGAATATATTTAAAGAACAAATTGATGAAAAGCAAACAAACAACACAAAAATGGACAAAGTACATGGAGAGGCATTTCATAGGAAAGGAAATCTGTCAGGCCCATCAACTTATAAAAAGATACTCAATCTCACTAGGAATCAGAAAATGCAAATTACAATGACATTCACATCCATCTGATTGGCAGACATGTTTAAAGTTTGACAATACCAAGTGTTGGTAAGATTTGGAGTAACAGGAATTCTCCTACATTGTTGGGGAGACTGTAAATTGGAACAACCATTTTGAAGAGCAGTTTGGTAATATCCAGCATTTTCATTCCCAGGAATACATCCTAAAGAATCTCTCACAAAAGAGATACACAAAAGGTTGTTTGCTTCAGAATCATTTGTAATAGGAAAAACTGGAAATGACCCAAACTCTCCCAACAGGAGAATAAATTACCAAGTATTCATCCCATGGAATTCCATATGCAGTGGTTAAAATAAAGGAAGTAAACTGCACATATCAACATGGATAAATCTCAAAAACAATATGTTAAGCAAAAAAACCAGAAAAGTGCAGAAGTATAAACTGTAATCCATTTACATGAAGTTAAAATATGCTAAATTATATATTTACATAATTATATATTTATATAAAATATGAATATGATTATATTATATATACTTATATAATTATATATTACTTATGGAATTATGCATAAATTAAAGGCATACAAATATTCATGGAAATTATATATACTGATTTTGGTATAATGGATGCCTCTGAGGAGAAAAGAAATGGGGCTAGAGAGGAACATATCCCAGAAGAAATTCAACTATACCTGTAACATGTTATTTCAAAAATAAAATCTGAAATATGGCAGAACAGTGGGTATACTGATGTTTATTATTCTTTGCAATTTCCAGTATGCCTAAAATGTTTTATTCAAAAAGCGAATAACATGAAACTTCAGAAAAGACTTTTTCTCAATGATTGATAAGATTCCCATTAAAATACTAAGATTTCAATAAAATTTGGTTATAAAATTGTCCAAATTCTCACTGTGAAATATCTATTTTAAGTATGTGTCCATATAATAAAGAGCTATCTAGACAAAAAATTATAAAATATAAATATACGCACATGTGCCTAAAGACTAGGAAGGAACAAACTAGAAAGGAACACATACAAAAAGAACATAAGCTTTTAAGCTAGAAGGATTTAGGGTGCAATTTCTTTAAACTTTTTAATTTTTAAAATCAGACTTAATGAATGGGAAAAGAGGTTAAAATAAATGTATTATATACTTCCTATAAAGTTTTTTCTGTAGAAATAATGTGGCAGCACAGATTTAAACAAACAGTGTGCTCTAGAAATGCACAGTAAAAAGTGGTGAAGTCCTTCCAGGTTTTCCTCTGAGTTCATTTCTTTCTGTTAAATGATCAGGTTGAACAAACAGGCACACAGCAAAGTGACTTGGGTCAAATCACAATCACCACCCAGTTTTCAAGGGCAATGGCAGTCAAGAAGTCGCCGGGGAGTGATACTCTGCTATCCCTTTAATTAAGGCGGAGCTTTTAAAACTCAATTGTTCCATCCGTGTCTCAAATCAATCAGATGAAATTCACCTTTTACGTGGCCTGAATCCTGATAGCTCAGCACACTTGATAGGTAATTTAATCATGTCTGGTATAGATGAACGCAAACTCAAATTAGCTGCTGAAAGAGTTGGTCTTCTCAGAGATAGCTGTGCTTTTCCACTTTTATGCAAGAGCTGAGCTTCACCAACTGGCTAGCTGGAGGTGTTATTAAAAATTTAGTGAAAGAAACAAAGGTGTGCTCTTGTGTCTCTTGTTACCCTTTCTACTGTTACTCCAGCAGACAAAAGGCATAGAGCCTGCCTCATGAATAATGTGACATGGAATATTCACAATCTATTTTTAATGGAGTCAAGTAATAACATTAAGAGAGATATTTGCAATCTTCAAATTTCACACGGTAACAGGCACAGTAATTTGTTTTGATTCTGAACTGGGGATATCAAGATGCATTTTTTACCAGAAAAAAAAAAAAAAAAAGGCATACACTTACCATCAAAATTACAATTCCTCACTTAGAGCATAAACAGGGATAACGAAAATGGTCCAAATGTTCTAAATGTCATAAGGGAAGAGCAGGACAGCATAGACATCTAGATTTCAATCAGTTCTACTTACCCCTCAGTGCAACTTCTACACTTTTCAAACCAGGTTGGAAATAACCAACCAGTACGCAGGGTGACTTCTGTAGGAAGGATGTTTTTCTCATCTTTATTCACTGGGAGGTTTGTCTCCCAGGACACTAGGAAGTGGTACCTGGATGCTGCAACTGTTCATCATCCATCAGTTCTGAAAAACTATCTTAAACTCCATTACAGAGCAAACAAATTTAAATTCTGAATGAGAGTAAACTGACATGGAAAGACATGGTGCTGGAAATCAGGTGAGGACAGCCAAGGACTGAGATTTGGAGAAACTGGAGAAAAGCAGCATTCAAGCCCCCCTTCCCCGCCAACCTGGAGAGAAAGTCCTGTGGATTCTATTTGTTTCTCAGGCTCTCAAGCAATCGCTCTTCTCTTTGTGCTGTAGAGAGCAGAGCCAGCCCCTGGGATGAAGGAGTTTATTTTCTGTTTATTCACTTACCATCTCAGTAAATATATATTAATCTCCTACTGTGTGCTAGGCACTATTCTGGGAACTGAGGATTCAACAAGGAATACATAAAGCTTTGTAAGACATTGTCCTCACTGCTATATCTCCACCCACTAGAAGAGTGCCCAGCACATACTGGGTGCTCAATCATATGTGTGAAATCAATTGGAGTTGGAAATGGGCAATCTGCTGGTACTCAGCATGGGGCACGCATACCCTGAATGTCTGGCTGGGAGGTGTTAAAGCACTAGTAGTAGGGATTTTGGCCAGGACTTTATTCTGGTTTCATTCTCTTAAAGGATTGACTTATGCAAAAAGCTCCCACAGGTGGGACAGAACCAGAAATAACCCAGATCCTCATGTGCCTTTAGATTTGTGACTTGCATTAGGGGAGGCAGCTAACCAATCTCATACTTTTTCTCCTTTCCAGTCTCCACAGAATCAGAGCAGTCAGGGTTGGACTGGAATGACAGAGCTGTCTCCGTATTACTTGATCAAGGAAACCAGTATTGGGGAAGTCAAAAGATTTACCCAAGTCACATGATGTGTTGGTGACAGAGCTGTGACTAAAACTAAAACCCAGACTAAAACCTGTGATTTCTTTATTCATCTGGGAGCCTTCGGGCCCATAAAAAAATATGTTGACATTTTCAGAGGAAAGAGCTTACTTATGTGCCTGTGGAACCATCAGGGGCTCTACAAGGTAGAAGCTTCGTTTTGTACACCTCCTAGTTTTTCTCTTATGAAAGAAGTATCTCTGAGGTATAGGAGCAAAGGAGAAAGTATATGGAAACCAGAGCAATTGGATTTTAGTCTTCTGGATATTAGCTTATCTGCTTCACTTTTATACTCCACTGCAGTTTCCTTTAGTGCCAGTGTTCCCCCACAGACTAAAACAAAGGTCTTCCCCAAATTCCCTGCCTAAAGGAAAGGCAATCTGTAATAGTCTTAATACTTTATTAACTTAAAACATCACTCTAATAAATATGTATTAACAAACATAATGCATAGCAGAAGATCTAAAAACATTTACCAACCTCATCAAAGTGAAAATACCACTTTTTCCCCCCTCTATGGTACACATGGAGGATCAAAGAGTTGAAGACAGAGCCTTCATTCCCACATGCCTGCTAGCTCAGACATCTTTAAAATATCAGCTTAACAATAAAAAACTGAATATACACACATATCTTTGAAGTAACTGTTCAGCTACTTTTTTTTTTTACACCTGATAAAATCCAAAAGGGTCAAAAGGGAAGGTTTATAATTCTGTGTTGTCTTCTCAGAATTCCCTCCAAGACCCAGCCACTTGGAGGTGCAACCGTTAGCTTTTAAGGAGCAGTCAGAGGTTATGACTTCAGCCTCTCTTCCCCAATACCTAGCATGGTGCTTGGTACTTTGGTAGCCCATGATCCATGAGCATTTGCTGAGTGAATGAATGACATCTTGTCCACAGGCATTGCTTGTGCTTTTATCTCCACTGATGAGGCTTTCACAGGCCTCCTGAAGGGAGGACCTCTAATCCCCTCTCATCACCAACTTCTCTTCTGCCCCTTCTTGGGGGTAGCCTTGATGGTGCATCTCATGACTTCAAAGTATTAAATTCCTTCCCCAAGTCAGTTTCTGAATCAGTTTTCGAGGAGGAGAAATGATTCCTCCAAGATTTATAGGCAGCACCCAGAAGAAAGGAGTCAACAGACTCCCCAGAAGGAAAAAAAATAAAAGTTAACACTCACTCTTCTTTCTAGATAAAAATAATTAGCATTTGTCCACCTTGTAAATGGTGATTCCTCCTCTTCCACACAAATATCTGGGGTAGGTCAAGAGGGGGAGGGAAAAACCTGAAGGGCATTCCTGTCTGCAGATTAGGGCTGGAAATGGGAGGGACTGTGGGGTCTAAGATTTATTCTGGTCCCCATTTGACCTTGCCTTTGTCTTCAGGTGTAGAGGAGCCTATTTGTGTCCGAAGCCTAGAGAGTCGCTTGGTTCTCACTCTCGGCTGCACTTTGAAAAGGTACCTCATCTCCTCTGGCAGCTCCAGGAGGTAAGGCAAAGGAGGAGCATCCTGGTGGGATCTGCAGACTGGACCTGGGGTCTGGAAAGTCAGAAGGGAGTGGTGGCAAGCAGGGAGCAGAGTGGTGGCAAGCAGGGAGGTTGCCCTCCGTAGTGTTGTGTAGCTGCTGCTTGCAGCCAGCCAGGGTGCTCATTTGAGCCCGTGCTGCGTCTCCCGGTGCCTTCGGAGGTCCACCTTCCTCTGGAAACCCTTCCCACAAAGGTCACAGCCGAAGGGCTTGAAGCCTGTGTGTTTGCGGCTGTGGGTGATGAGGTTGGAGCTCTGGCTGAATGCCTTGCCGCACACCTGGCACTTGTGAGGCTTCTCACCTGTGGGGATGGGAGTGGGAGGGGAGAAAGTATGAGCCTATGATAAAGCTAGAGGGGACCCACTGTGACCCACATGCTCTCAGCAGCAGCTGGCTGCACCACAGTCTAAGGCCTTCAAGCAACTTGGAGGGTGACGTGTTGCAACATGAACTGACTCCCAGCCTGCAATGCGAGTCCCTGGAAGCCCCATGGGTGCACCAGGTGAAAGGGAGACTTTCTGAGTGGGGGTTCCCAGCCAAAGGCCTCAAACGGTTTCCTGCTAAACGGAAACACAGCAAAGGCCACGTGCCCTCCCCAGCTGAATCTACCCCGGGAGGACTCCCTGACTTTATAAGCCATGAACACCCAGAGCAGATGTTCAACAGGAAGGGGGAGGAAGCTGTCCTAAAACCGTGTGACTCCGTTCTAATTCAGAGGAAGTTTTCAAATCTGAATTTCCAAGTGGGTGTTAGTTTGTATGGATCAGTGAGCCTGTCTTCTTTCTTGTTCTTAAAGGACAGCAGAGTATATCTGAAAAAACATCTTAACATGGACTTTCTTTCTTCTTTTTCTTTCTTTCTTTCTTTTTTAAGTTCCAGGGTACATGTGCAGGATACGTTTTTCAATATCTTATTTTAAAAATCCACATTGGGCCACAAAGTATTAAGGTAGCTGATACTTTTCTGTCTTGATTTTTCCTTACCTTTATGAGGTTAATAACATGATTCTTTATATACCAGCAATTCTTCACCACAAATTAATAAACAAGAGAACACAAAAAGGTTTTGTCTTGTTCCCTACCTCATGTGTTGTTAGGTAAATGGCATGAATTTCCAAATAGCCCAGCATGGCATTACAGTCAGGGCTCAGCCTTGGAAAAAATATAAAATAGATGAAGTTTGTTTTTGAGGAACCCTCTGTCCTCTTTGCTACACTCTTTTCTGTTTTCATGCTTCAGATTTCCTCGATAAGAAACCACCCATCAAAATGTATTCTATCCCTTTAGGGTCAAACAAATCTGAGAAACAAATTCTAGGTATAACGTAAATGTTTGATAAGGGCTTAATGTTTTATTCAGTCAAGATCCTAGTTGCATTTTGATAAGTGTCCTGAATATCTTACTTATAAGGAGTGAATTACATGGAAATTTCAGGTAAGAGGGAATGATTAAAGTAGAATACTCTTCTGGGTTTTCAATGGAACTATATACATTACTCAAGTATATTTATAAACCTCAAGGGTGGGCGTTTAGAATACACTGTGATTTGTTCTAAATCAGTATTCATATTCTACAATAAAATTTTCAGAAATTCTGGGTCTCATGTAAATGTCTTTTGACTATTAGAGTGTTCTTGGCATTAAAACTCCCACCTGCACATAAAGTGTTAGGCAAAGAGTTCAGGATTAAAAGCCAGAGCATTACATGGCTCCAATATTCATTCAGTCTGACTTTTGATAAATCATTCACTCTCTCTGAGTTTCAGGATGGTAAGAGCAGCTCTGTCTACTTTATTGAGTGGCAATAAGAATCAAATGAAATGATAGATTTGAAAGTACTTTGTAAATTGTAAAGCATTATAATAGGTAAGGAATTATTATTATGGCATGAACTTGCAGATAGATATTTTGAAAAGGGCAATAAGTGAACAGAAGCTTTCTGTGTCTACCAACCTCATTCATGACTCTGAACATAAAATACAATAAACAGTGGTCAAGAGTGGACATTTGAGAGGTCAGACCTGAATTTGAGCTCTGGCCCTGTCATTTGCTAGCAGTATGACCCTGGACAGATTACCTGGCCTCATTTTCTTCATCTCTAAAATGGGGAGAAGTTGTCGTCTCTACCTCTCAGAGTTGTTGTGAGCATAAAATGAAATAATGCATTTAAAAAATGCTTAGCAGAGAGTTCAATCATATTTGCCATTATTTGTTCCTCTTCAATCAGAATAAGCTCTCAGACTCCTGAAAATGCAGCCAGAGAGGCTACACGAGTCCCTCCCACAAAAGGCCCGGTGGTTAGAGAAAGTCCTCAATCTCTAGGTAAGCTTTAGAGCAACTCTCTAAGAGGACCCTGGAGCTTCATATTTCACCCAGAGCAGGCAGCAGTGGAAGCAGCTGCTAACCTAAAGGAAAATGTTCTTTCCAAGAATAGAGTAACTGTGAGCTGACCTGCTGAGTGGCCTTTCAGACACAACCCCAAATCAAGGCAGCTCTGGGGAGAATTATGCCTATAAATGAACCTAAGAACCCACCCCTTTGTTTTCTTTAACACAGAGCAGGGAAAAACTCCATCAGAAAGGCCTCATCCACCACTCACTGGGGCCAGAAATCAGAGAAGATGAGTAATGTTGGCCTCAGGGTGTTTCCTACAAGCCAAGGGCTTTCAGCTTACCAGTGTGGATGAAGGTGTGTTTCTTCATGTCTGACTTCTGGTGGAACCTCTTGCCACAGTACTGACAGGGGTAGGGCCGAGTGTCTGAGTGGATGAGCAGGTGTGTGGACAGTGTGGATGACCTCTTGAAGCTCTTCCCACAGATCTTACAGTCAAAGCTCCGTTCCTGCAGAGAGAGAGAGATGTGGCACTCCTACTGTGGTCAACTAGACTGCTGCTCTCCTCACCCTTGAGCTGACCCTAAAATCCCTTGAACACTTTTTCTTTATTTTTTTGAGACAGAGTCTCCTCTGTTGCCCAGGCTTGAGTGCAGTGGTACGATCTGAGCTCACTGCGCCCTCCGCCTCCCAGGTTCAAGCAATTCTCATGTCTCAGCCCTGCCCCCCCCACAAGTAGCAGGGACTATAGGCGCATGCCACCACACCTGACTAATTTTTGTATTTTTAGTAGAGACCGGGTTTCACCATGTTGGTCAGGCTGGTCTCAAACTCCTGGCCTCAAGTGATTTGCCCGCCTCAGCCTCCCAAAGTATTGGCATTACAGGCGTGAGCCACCATGCCCGGCCCTTCAACACTTTTTCTACCAAAACGTTCTTCACCCACAACCTTCCACACCCCATGGCAAAAACATATCCACACCCTGCTTTTTTTGACACCCATTAGCACACACTTCTCCACCCTCCTCAACAGGAGGCTTAGACCTCAGTCACTTGAGATGCCACCTCCCCACAGCCAGTGTAGGTGCTGGGGGAGATGGGCTGATACCCTTTTTTTTTTTTTTTTTTTAGATGGAGTCTTGCTTTGTCACCCAGGCTAGAGTGCAGTGGCATGATCTCGGCTCACTGCAGCCTCTGCCTCCCAGGTTCAAGCGATTCTCCTGCCTCAGCCTTCCAAGTAGCTGGGAATACAGGTGCATGCTACTGCGCCCAGCTAATTTTTGTATTTTTAGTAGAGACGGTGTTTCACCATCTTGGCCAGGCTGGTCTGGAACTCCTGACCTTGTGATCCACCCGCCTCGGCCTCCCAGAGTGCTGGGATTACAGGCTTCAGCCACCGTGCCCCGCCATGAGCTGATACTCTTTTTAGCTACAAGTAGGCATTCTCCTGAGATATCTATTGGTATATTTACTTGCTCATCTACTCTCCATCTCTCAGCTAAACTATAATCTCCATGTGAGCATGCTGTCAAGGACATGATTTGCTGTAAGATTCTTAAGTACTTGGCACGTAGAAGTTAGGCAACAAATATTTATTAATGAATGAATGAATAAGTAGCAGGGGTGGGGCATGGTGGCTCATGCCTGTAATCCCAGCACTTTGGGAGGCCCAGGCGGGTGGATCACTTGAGGCCTGGAGTTCGTGACCGGCCTGGGTAACATGGCGAAATCCCGTCTCTACTAAAAATACAAAAATTAGCTGTGCCATAGTGGCATGCGCCTGTAATCCCAGCTACCTAGGAGGCTGAGGCACGAGAATCACTTTAACTTGGCAGGGGGAGTTTGCAGTGAGCTGAGATTGTGCAACTGCACTCCAGCCTGGGCAACAGAGCTAGACTCTGAAAGAAAGAACAGAAAGAAAAGAAAAGAAAAGAGAAAAGAAAGAAGGAAGGAAGGAAGGAGGAAGGAAGAAAGGAAGGACGGAAGGCAGGCAGGCAGGGAGGGAGGGAGGGAGGAAAGAATAGCGGGGTAAATATGCAGATGCTCTAAATGAGCTGAGATTCCCGCCTTTTCAGTGGAGAGGAGTCAATGCAAATTAAGTGACAACCATTTGGTGAAAAGAATAGGCACAAAGAAATGGAGCTAATAAGTCTGATATATCAGCAGCACGAATCAGTGCATATAAACCTACCTCAAGCCCCAAGTAACAATGAGGATCACACTCTCGAGGCTCACCGTGGTGTGACACCAAAATCTAGGGCTGCCTCAAGGCCTGAGCCGGCCACGATCCTCCTTTCCCTACACACATGCACCAGGGCAAGGGAACGCAGCGGAGAGGTTGGGGGAGGAAACTGGGGGAAGCTGGGAAGAGAACTTCCAGGCAGAGGGTGGCTGGTGCTGCACCGAGGAGATGTAGATCTCTGAGCAGGGCCGCGCACGGCCGGCGGTGCGCCCCGCGCTTACCTGCGAGTGCACGGCTTTGTGCTGCTCCAGGCTCACCGCATGCCCGAAGGTCTTGCCGCACATCTCGCAGGCAAAGGGTCTCGTACCGCTGTGGGACCTGCGCACATGCACCTCGAGCCCGTGCGGCGTGGAGAACACCTAAGGCGGGTGGGGCCGGAGAGAAGGCCGCTGAGAGGGGCCGAGGGGCGCAGGTGAGGCCGGGGTAGGGGAAGCAGGCGCAGGGCAGGCGAGGTGGTGAGCTCGGGAGCCTCACCTTGCTGCACTTGATGCACTTGTAGGAGCCGCCGCCCAGCAGCAGGCGGGTGCACAGCAGCTCCGACTCCACCTTGACGCCAGCGCCCTTGTCTGCGTGGAGCCCGTGACCACGCTCGGGGTACAGCAAACCCGCCGCTGCCGTGGGCCTCTCATACAGCCCGGCTGCCGCGGACCCGAAGTCGCCGTAGAGCCCTAGGCCAGGGCCAGCGGTGGCACCGGCCCCTGCGCTGCAGCTCCCTGGCGCCCCGGCCCCCGCGCCGCCGGCAGCCCGCTTTGGGCCGTACAGCGCGGCCGGGTGGCCCGGCTCCGGGGCGGGTTCACAGAAGAGGCCCAGGCCAGCACCGCGCTCCAGGGCCCCACACGGTCGGTAGCTCTGCACCAGGTGCCGCAGGTCAGAACCTGCCAGGCCGCTCCATGAGTACGGTTTGAAAGGCAGGGGGAAGGGCTGGGCTTCGTCCAGCGATGGGCACATCGACTTCTCCGAGGCTGTGGAGGCACAAGGGAGCGTCCGGTCAGGCTTCAGACGGCAGAGCGGAGGCCGCCCTGCTGCGGCTGCGGGCGTGGCGTGTTCGCGGATTGCGGGGCACCCAGCGCTTGTAGAACACTGCGTGCGCCAGGCGCGCCCCAGGGTAAAACGCGGCCCGGGCCCTGGGGCCTCGCAGGCCACTATAGAAGGCAGAGCAGCAAACGGATCATTGAAAAGACCTCGGGAGAGGAAAATTCTATGCGAGGGCAGCGGAAGCGCTCGACGTTCAGAGGATCTTTTCTGGCTGGACCCGCGCACCTGGAGATCCTATAGGGAAGGGCGCGTCTATAAATGCCTGGAGTTGAGCTGTTAGGGAGGAGAAGGCCATTCGGCCCCGCACAGCACTCAGGGGCGGAAGGGTCCAGCCGCCAGCGCAGGCACTCTCCCAGACCCTACTTGTTCCCACTCAATTCTTTTTCTTCCCGGAATCCACAAGAAAGGAGGGAGAGGGTCCATAAATGCGTCCCCGAACTACCCAAAAGGCTGGCATCTCAATAAACCCGAAGGTATTAAGATTTCACGAAGTTAAGTGCCCAGTGTACGTAGCAAAGGTGCAGCAGGAAAGGGGCTTTTGGGCTTAAATTGCCAGCCAAATACTCCCCATTCCTGTTATAGTTTGATGGAGGCAGGGAACCCGAATTTCTCAGAGAATAACTGTATAACTCGTAAGGTTTAGCCACCACCTGCAAGGAGACGGCTCTCTGAATTAGTGGCCTGCTACACCCCCACCCACGTGAATTTTGCTAAAACTAGTGACCCCAATGCATGTGAGTGCATACAGCATTTACAAATGTGTGTGTATGTGTGTGTGCGCGCGCACTCTCCCGCGGAGGGAGAGCGCGGGCCAGGGAGGAGCGCAAAGGGCCCACGCACACACACATACACACACTCTCCAGTTCAGGCTGGCCACTTCAGTGAGAGGCTGTACCCGGAGTTTCGCTCGGATGGTGCGGGGCGCGCCCAATCCTTGCCCAGCCACTTGACGCCCTGGCAGGAAGAATCCTCCCGCCGCCGGCTCCCAGACACATTTGCTGGAGCTATGGTTTTCGCCAAGTCAACTCACTGATTGTGGGACAGGTGGTGGTATCTTTTAAAACTAGCAAACATATTCTGGATATAACCGGCCCTTGGCAGAATCCGGCTGGTCTGATCATTCCTTCCCCAGGCCGGGACCCGAGACGCCCCCACCCAACGTGCAGTTTGCCTGAAGCTGGATTGCTCGCTGGAAATGAAACCCAGAGAGCAGGCCCCTGATGCTGGGTTAGTCTGGCAAAACGAAAAATGAAACAGGCCCCCAATCTGCGCCTGTGAAGACCAAGCCGCGGGCTGAGATTTTCGTCCTGCCCCCTCCCTGCCGCCCAGCGCCTAACTCCTCTGCCTGGCCCGTTCTGCCCTGGTCTCCGTTTGTTTGAGGTTTGGGGTCTAGATTGCAGGATCCTAGCACTTTATAAAACAATCAAGTCTGGTCAGAAAATGAAAGGTCGGCGTTGCCGCCAGTAGAAACGACTGGTTTGTTTTCCGTCACCGGCCAGCTACGCGCAAACGAATCTAAGCGACGAGCAGCTAGGCTCCCTCCGCCTGGGATGGAGGCAGCAGCCCCAGCGGGCAAGCTGTCCAGGTCCCAGAGAAGACGGATGCCTCCTTCCCCTACGAATCAGCTCCCTCCTCCTGGAAAGGCTCTCCAACTCCCCGTTAGCATATCTACGCCCAAGGTCGCCCCGATTCCCCCAGCACTGCCGGGTCCCTGCAGCCCCCGCCCCAGAGGTTCCCAGTGGGTTCCTACCTGGAGACGCGGAGGGTGACGGGGGCCTCCAGAAGTCCTCAAATTCCGAGCTCCGTTCGCAGACGCTGCCCTCGCAGCTGTCTGGGGATGCGGAGGCTCTGTCTGGGGCTTCGGTCAGCTGCGATTCGGGGGACAAACGGTCCCGGGACTCCGCCTTCGCCCCGCCTGCATTTGAAGTGTTGTCTGCAGAGAGGAGGCAGGTGAGGGGCTCAGGCTGCGACCAGTTGAGTCTGAGGGTTCTGAAGGCTCCCCCAATTCCCCGACCAGGGCACCCTTGCTATCTTCCCCTCTCCACCCAGACCCCGGCCGGGAACCCTCTCGGATCCGAGGGCAGACGCAGAGAGGCCGTGGCACCTAGGAGACAAACCCGGAGGAACCAGCACAGTAGGAAACAAAAACAGCAGCAAAGGGGACGTTGGGGCAGCCCCTCCCAGCTCCCGACTAATGGTGTGTCGAGGTGCAGTCGGTGTCCGCGGGAGCAGCCCGGCCTGGCCCGCGCGCGCCTCGCACCTGCTCGGCTGGGCGCCGGTACATTCTCTAAACGGAGGGAATAGTCTGGTCCCGGGGAGCGCGGCTGGTGGTAGCTGTGAGCCTTCTTGCTTTTGACGAGAAATGACCGCGGCATGGTGGTCCGGCGCTTTCCCCAATGCGCCCCAAGAGTCCCTGCAGCCGCTGTCACCCACGGTCACTCCAAGGGCTTGCTTAGCCCCAGCCCGGTGAAGACCTGAGAGGGAAAGAAAACCGGGTGGAAACGCGGGTCAGTACTCTCCGGTGCGGGGGACTGGGCACCCAGGCGGAGGGAGAGCGCGGGCCAGGGAGGAGCGCAGAGGGCCCACGGGAGGAGGGGCTTGGCCCCGCTGCGCCGCGCTTACCAGGTGGCACTTGGACAGGTGGCGCGAACCCGCCGTCGTTGCCGCCACTGACACAGCTCAGCGGTAAAACCTGTCCCTGGGCCCTGGCTCAAGCCCCTTTCCTCCTCCCTGCCCACGCCCCCCAGCTCCTCCCCTTTCCTAGCCAAGTTCGCTCTGGCAATCAAACTCTCTGGAAAGCCGTAGTTCCCATCGGGTAGGTTACCCCAACTCAGCTCCTCAGTGCCTGCCTGGCTGTGCTTTACGGCTGGCGAGGGAGGGCGGGGACACGCGGATCGGTTGAGGGGCCGGGGATGCCCAGTGGTCGAGGACCCGGAAGGGGCAAGGAGCCAAGACATCCCAGAGCCAGCTACAAACTGGAGTGAAAAGGCAGGGGGCGGGGGGGAACGGAACACAAGATAAAACTGTGGGGCGGCGTGGGGGGACAGCAGAGGCCAGAGAAAGGAGGTGGGAGAGCAAAGGGACAGGAAAGTGAGGGGAGTAACAGAGGACCAACCCCCGCCCCGGGAGAAACTCGCATCCGGTGATCTCACTCGCCCCTCACTCGTGCCCCACGTAGGAGAAACTTTGGCCCCGGACTCCCGGGTGCGGCGGGCACCGGTCGAGGCTGCGGCGAGCCATCCCGGACCATGGAAACCTAACCTCAGGAATCAGGTCCTGGGAAAAAGCACTTTCCTTTCTGCTCACCAAAAAATCTTGTCCTAGGGAAGTGGAGCCCGATCCGCGAACGTTGACTGGGAAATGCTAGGTGTCCGGAGTCGGTAGTGCACCGATAATTTAGCAGACAAATAAGACAGGACGCCAGAGCGCGCAGGCTGCTTTGGCAGACAGCAGGAGTCGGGCCCGGGCCTAGGAGGGGACTAGCTGCCCGGGGCGTCGCTCTCATTAACCCCCAATCAGTTCACCTAATATCAGGTCGAAATCTGAGCCCGGCGGGAGGGCGTGACTGCGCCTGCCACTAGGCTCCAGCCGGCTCCGGGGGCGGGACTCCACAGTCGAGGTGGTCTGGGGTAAACGAATCTGCCTTCCTCCCGGGGTGAAGGCGATGGGGACCTGGTTCACACGTGAGCTACAGTACAGCAGTTCTCCGTGGCCTTGGCTGGTTCAGAAACGAGGGTGCTGGGAACTCTGGGCCCGGGCAGGACCTGCAGTCCTCCGGCTTCGCGCTGCTTCCACTGCCGGACTAGGAGCCCCTCGGCTTCCTAGGCAAGATGCCGGCCACACAGTCTACGTCTGTCCGTTGGCGCTCTCAGCTCAAAACGAGTCCTACGTAGGGGCCTTGGTCCCTGTAGGGTGCAGGCCCCCTGCCCCAGATCCCCAGCCCCATTGTGTCCCCTTCTCCGGAGGAATGGGAGTGGACCTGGGAGAAAAGACGCCTGGGACCTGTCGCGGGGCACCAGCGACGTTTCCCGCTACCTAAGCGCCAGAATACCCCTAGGGGTGAGGGTGCCATCGGCCTCCCTCCGAGTTGACTCCCAGGGCTAGAGCTTTGCCGCCTCCTGCACTTCTCATCCGTACAATTAGACGCCACAAACCCCAAACCAAATTCTTTAAACAGCAGCGAAACTCGGAAGAAAAGAAAAACGGAGTGGCGTTGTCCCGAGGGTCCCGCTGCGGCTTGGCCCCGCGTTGGCTGGGAGCGGGACAGATGGGGTCGGGGTAACTGTCAGCGCCGGAGCTGGGTCTGGGCTGGCGCCACGAGAGACCAGGCGGACGCGGAGGCCGCCTTCCCACCCGGGCTGTAAGCCCATGCCTCTCTCGCACCCCGGCCCGCTTTGCTGGTTCCTGTGGGGAGGGACAGAGCTTGGAGGAGATAGGGGCCCCGGGGCCTGGGCCGAGCGCGTGGGAAGGCAACACCGCGCTGCAGCTGGCGCGGGAGGTGGGGCGGCCCGTCCGCGCGCTCAGGCCTCTCCTCACCGTCCGGGCCCGGGAAGGCGGGAGCCCAGGGCGCTAAGGGGGCGGCCTCCCGAGCGCAGCTGCCGCCGCCTCCCCACCAGATGTTTCCTTCCCGGGTGGATTTGGCTCCCCTGCCGCACCACCAGACCGCCTGCTGCGCGCCCCCGGCTCCAGATTTCCAGCCTCGCTGCGCGGGTCGCGTCCTAACCCAGCTGCCGGAGCTCTCGGGGCTCCTGCACCGCGGTCCGCAGCAGGTGGGAACCCGCCCGCGCCCTCTGGTCGCCCCCGCAGCGCCACCGCTCCGCGAGTCCCCGCGGCCGCCCCCACCAGGGCAGGAGGCGCAGAACAGGCTCGGCGGACCTACCTGCGGGGTCAGGGCGCGGGCACCGCGCTAGGAGAGTTTTCAAACGGAATCTTGCTTCAGGGACAGACTGCTCTGTCTCTCTGACTTAAAAAAAAAAATTCTCCTTCCGAGCTCAGCCCCCAAAACCACAAGCTTCACTTCCTGAGCGTTACTGAATCGCTCGCATAGCCCTCCCAGACCTGCTCCCACCCCCCGTCGGGCGACCGAGCGCGCTCCTTTGAGCAAGTGGCCAGGCGGGTGGGGGACCTGGTCTTTCCAGCCCGTCCCGCGCGCCCCTTAGTCGTCCTCCCAGTTCTCTCCCTGTGGATCGACAGGGGATGGGGGAAATTGGAGGTCCGTACACTCAGGCACTAGAAATGACTCGAAAGAAAATGAACTATTCTTGGCTCCAGGGAGACTTCCGCAGCGAGAGAAGTCACAGATTCAGGACACAGATTGACTGGCGAGAGAGGGGTGAGGGGCGCCCCGCTCCGAGGACCCTCCCTGCCCTTCAGGCCTTGGTCACCCGCTCCCCCCGCCCTACCCCGCCGCCTCCTAGGGCTGCACCACCCCCAGGTCGGGACCGTGAATCACCGGCCCGCGGTGCCGCCGGCCTGGAGCCCAGCAAGTGGCCACGGCGTCCGCAGAGCGAAACCTGCCCCGCGGCCCCGAAATAGCTTGTTGTGGAAACACTTGGGGATAAATACGCCCAACGAGGCTGAAAATACCTTGACACCCAATCCGAGAGGTTTGCTCATTTCCCTTCGGATTTAGGTAATGGTTAAATTTGGAAGAGGTGGGCGAGCGCCGAGCCCCCGGCGCAGAGGGCCCTGGCGGCGCGTCCCGCGGGCGCCCGACGGGACCGGTGGGCGCACCCTCCCAGCGCGGAGCTCGCCGGCTCTCGACCGGGTCCGCTCAGCCTTCGACTAATTTCCGGTGGTCGGAGCTGCGAAATTAAAGGCCGCGCGGGGGCAGCGCCGGCGGCTGGTCGGCTGACTCCGCCCTGCCGGGGCAAGCCAGGGAGAGCGGGACCTCGCACGCGGACTCTGCCACCGCGTGAGGTCATACCCTGGCACTGGGTGCTGGCGGGAGCAGTAAAGCGCCATAAAAGCACAACTTGATGACTATTGCAAAGTAAGCCTTCTTCGCTTGGATTGTATGTTTCATGAGGGTAGGCACTGGATCTTCATCTTTATGTCGTAGGCAGGCTCTTAAAAGGCTGTGGACTGAGTAAGTAAATGAGTGGGGTTAATTAATTAATTCTATTAAAGAACAGGAAGAAAAAAGTTAAAACCTAGCTCATAGATACATAAACAAATGCAGCAACCTCCAGCGCTAGACTGTATGCCATGACCTATAGTGTGTGGCCTGCTGTGTGTACTCAAAGCCTACACCCTTTGCTCATTGGAGTGGATGGATGTTGTAGTCATGTTACTTTTCAAAATGAATCGAGTTGGATTTTGATCACAACTTCGTGCACAATAAGCCTCCAATGTCAGACACACACAAGGAGAAGGGATTGGTGCTCCCCGGTTCTTGCAAAATAACTACCATGTTTTAGGTTAATCTTAAATTGTTATGGGGAGGAAGCCCTTAAAGCTCTTTTTCTAGAAATAGTTTTGAAATTATTCTTATTTTGCATTGTAAATTTAAAATTTTGCGGGGAATATTTGGTTAGTATAGCAGTGCTTCGAGCATGTTTTAATAAATTACACGTTTTATTAAGCAATGGCCTGTGCCTCTATTGTATGCCAGGCGCTGGGCACATCTTGTCTGCCTAGCTGTCCTACTTCATTTGCTCAACACATCCTTTCTTTATATATAAACGCAGAGGCAAGCAATCTTGGTCAGAAAGGAAAATTAAGGACATTTTGTTAATACTTTATTTATTGTGTGCTTTGTCTTGGCCTAAGGTATAAAAATCTCACAGTAGTGCAAAAACAAATCTTTCCTGTATTCCCTTCTCTCCTACTCGATAGCAGAAAAAAAAAAAAATTTAGAATAAAATTATAAATGGGACAAAATAAAATTTCTTATCAACCAAGTTCTAGAGAAATGGTTAGACTATTTCCTTTGCACATTAGCAAGTTCAAAGTCAAAATTTCTTGAAAAGGTGTGGTGACTATTTTATAGTTTAGTTGAGTGTTGCTCTTTGAAGTCTCAGAAAACTTGAGGGAGCCCCTGAAGGGGATAGATAAGCACCTTGAGCAGTGAGCAGTATCACCTTAGAATAAATCCCTTTCATTCAAATTTAGTCAAGTCATCTTGCTTTTCATTTGCCCTTCACAGACTCTTGGGATTTCTGAGTTTGAAAAAGAAAACTGAGAACTGGAACAGGGACACATAGAGAGGAGCAGGTGGGAGGGAGATGGCACTGAATTTCCCTTTATATGTTTTACATGTTGAACCATGTGTATGTAGTACTAACTCAAATAAATAAATACATGTTTAAAAAGTATTTAACAAGTATTCAACACGTTTAAAAAGTATTTAACAATACTTTTTAACAACACAACACTCCTGGATGTACAGTGTTGAAGTGTGACTCCCACACTTGGGGAAGAATAGAAGAAAGGTAACAAGAGGGGAACCCAGAGAGGTTAAGAAACTTGCCAAGGAACAGTGAAGAGCTAGGACTAGCAATAATGATACAACGAACCCACCTCTGACTTCCTGCTTCTCCAAACTACTTCTTGCTTCTGTTAAACTAAGGGCAAAGAGAGTAAGCCATTCCTTCATGAACATTTTTAGAAGCTACAAAGACTCCCTCTCTCTCCATATATTCTTTTGGAATTGAAATAGATCTAATGGTAAGCAAAATGCATATCTGAGGCACAATTTTCTGTAAATAGGGTCTTTCCAAAGAAATCATTTTACTTTTACTGACTTTTCAGTAATTTACTAATTGTTTCTAAATAGCAATAATAATGTATCTGTAGCTGCCAAATAACAACTGACTTTCTCATACTACAAACATTTCCAAGCCTTGGCCAGTAGCCCATTTATTTCAAGCAGCCTCCCATAGATCAGAATTTCCCTACAACAGAAGATTTGAGACACTAAAAAAAAAAAAAAAAAAAAAAAAAAGGTGGAGATAGAGTCTCGTTATATTGCCTAGGCTGGTCTTAAACTCCTGGCCTCAAATGATCCTCCTGCCTCAGCCTCCCAAAATGCTGGGATTACAGGCATGAACCACTGTGCCTGGCTGAGACATTTTCAAAAAGAAAATTGTAACAGGATATTACCAGTCTCTTGTTTATTTTTTCACAAAGCTTTACAATTATGATCTATGTCCTTTGCGGGATGGCATGGGAAAAGTGGGTGATCCTGAAACCCTAGAGAGGGGTAATACCCCCATTTCCAGCATACATTTCTATGTTTGCCTAATTTGATTCTCACCATGATGATACCAGGAAGGGAAAAAAGAGTTTAGGCATTTTAAAGCTAGTAAGATGTGATTCTCAATCTCTGTTCTGCTAGTACCAGCTCTGAGCCCTTGGGTAAGTTAGCTCAACTTCCAGCCTGTTTCTCACCTATAAAGTCGGAATACTGGTACCTACCATGCAAGACTGTGGAGCAATCTTTTTTTTTTTTTTTTGAGATGAAGTCTTTCTCTGTTGCTCAGGCTAGAGTGCAGTGGCATGATCTGTGCTCACTGCAACCTCCACCTACCGGGTTCAAACGATTCTCCTAACTCAGCTTTCTGAGTAACTGGGATTACAGGCATGCACCACCATGCCCAGTTAATTTTTGTATTTTTAGGAGAAATGGGGTTTTACCATGTTGGCTAGGCTGGTCTTGAACTCTTGACCTTGAGATCTACCTACTCGGCCTCCCAAAGTGCTGGGATTACAGACATGAGCCACCATGCCCACTGGAGCAATCTTTTAAATTGCACTCTTTACCTGTGCATTTCGGCAGTAAGAGAGTTCCAATGTTCCAATGAGGGTTTCTGAGTTTTAAATATAAACATATAAGAAATTATGCTGGCCGGGCGCGGTGGCTCAAGCCTGTAATCCCAGCACTTTGGGAGGCCGAGACAGGCGGATCACGAGGTCAGGAGATCGAGACCATCCTGGCTAACACGGTGAAACCCCGTCTCTACTAAAAAAATACAAAAATCTAGCCGGGCGAGGTGGCGGGCGCCTGTAGTCCCAGCTACTAAGGAGGCTGAGGCAGGAGAATGGCGGGAACCCGGGAGGCGGAGCTTGCAGTGAGCTGAGATCCGGCCACTGCACTCCAGCCTGGGTGATAGAGCGAGACTCCGTCTCAACAAAAAAAAAAAAAAAAAAAGAAATTATGCTATATTATTTGTATATTATAAATAATAATATAAATAAGAATATATTACAAATTATGCTACATATATCTGATAAGAAAATAAAACCCTGTAAAACAACTTTCAAGTATTCTTGCTCTATTATTTAACAAAAATTTTAATCATATCACAGATACAACTGAGTAGTCTGCTTTTCCCCCCGAATATTATTATTATTTTTCTTTTTTCTATTGTCCTTATTTTCCTATTTTCTTTAATGGAATATAAACTTTTTGTCGTAAAAATTATTTAAATAAAAATAATGACAATCATCTTCCTTGCTTTTTTATATACCATCTTTCATCATTTTCAATTGCTATAAAAAAGTTCTATCAGCTAGTTTACTACAATTTACTCAGTCACTCTCATCTTAATATGTAGCTTGTTTCCGGTTTTTACTATTTTAAGTAATACAATGAAAGCATTTTTGAATATAGCTTTCCCTACATTTGGAATTATTTCCTTAGGATATATTTTTAGGGGTGAAATTTCTAGATCCAACAATGATTATTTTTATGGTCCTTGATACATACCAGAACAAGTTTTATGGATGGCGCTTATGTAATGCATAAGCCAAAATAATTCATATCACTTAACAGTTAAAAGACTACAAAAATAAACTAAGGAAAAGTTAGACCTGGATTAAAGACCAGATATAGAACTGGTCTTTATTTTATGTACAGGAAGTACTTGTTAGAGCCACACCCTGTCATATTGCCATGGTTTTATCCTCATGTATACTAACAAACTATTTAATTTTTATCTTTGGATTGGCTGTCATGATAGGTGTAGTCAAATTGAAATAAGAATTACATATATTTTAATTATGCATTTAATTCAAGGAAAATAAATGCAAAGTGGTAATTGTGTGATGCCTTAACTTAAATGATAGGTAATATAATTATCCCCTTCTACTCTTATAAGAAGCAGGCTATCAAAGTAGAATTCCACTGACACCATAAGTCAGAATATTATTTAATGGTACCATCATTTGTGGGAAGTGGATAATGTTTTTTTGTACCAGCTTATGCAAAAATTGGGAAATGAAGTAAAGGAGAAACACGGAGATAAACAAGTTAATAGAAGAAGACTTATGGTATAAGAACCAACTTTGTATTAATATTTTTTACTTTTCAAACATGAAGAAAAACATTATTTGCTTTTAATAAACATTTTGGGACTGATATATTTAAATCTCATTATATTTAAAAATATTATCTATTACTATAAAGCTTAAATTAGGCTTTTACATAAAGGATTTCAAACATCTGAAGAGGGAGGAGGCTGTCAGCTTTGGTGTTCAGAGTTCAAATAAGAAAATTGTTAATCTCACCACATACATATTTTTACATTGTTCCTAAGAATAGATTGAATGAAGTGTCATCTTACTGTGGGCTGTGTGATATGACTCCTCATAGAAACATACCTAGTGTGAACTTTTATAGGAAAAAAAAGGAGTAGAGTTTGCTTGGTGAATGGAAAATGAAACGAGAGAAAATGCAAAAATTATCTTTCTTTGGAGTTTTTCATCATTTCCTCCAGTATGTTTGGTAATTAGTTCGCCCTACCCCAGATGAAACACTTCACTTTAAAACAGTACAGCCTATATATTGTAAATTTTAAAAATTACTCACAAAACACAACTCCCTTAGAGGAAATATATGGCCCCATATCTGGAGTAAGGTGGGAGTTGAGGCTTCTGAAAATCTCTGGCCACTGCTGTCTGCATGAGGCAGGGCTTGGAGGATCAGCCCACATGAACACCCTCAGGCTCGTCCAAAGAGACAGACAGACAAAAGGACAGCGTGAACCAGTAATAGGTAGATGCAGCCCACTGGGTGTTCCACCTCTGCTGCTGTCCTGGGCCTCATGGAAGAGAAGGAAATGCTGGGAGTTCTCCAAGGTAGGCATTCTGGTCATTTCTATTTTATGGATAAGGACACCAGTGGTTCATACATATGAAAGGAAGGGGAAAAAAGTGGGAGACACCAGTGGTTTAAGAAGCCCAGGTTCTGATAACTAGCAGCTTTCTTATTCCAACCAAATCTGTTGATTCCAAATATTATTTCTTTCCACCAAATCACATTACTTGTTTCACATCCAGCATAGGGTGGAAAAGCTTGGAGCCAAAAGTCACGTGTCTGTCACAGACATGAGAGGTGATGAGGATGGGATGGTGGAGAAGAGACACATTCCCTCCCCCTCTGCTGCAAGGCCCAACCCATCACTCCAACAGTGTGGACTTGGCGGGCATGCTGCTCATCCAAAGGTCAGAAAATAATAGCATTTACGGGCTGGGCGTGGTGGCTCATGCCTGTAATCCCAGCACTTTGGGAGGCCAAGGCGGGTGGATCACGAGGTCAAGAGATCAAGACCATCCTGCCCAACATGGTGAAACCCCATCTCTACTAAAAATACAAAAAAATTAGCCGGCTGTGGTGGCGGGCGCCTGTAGTCCCATCTACTCGGGAGGCTGAGGCAGGAGAATGGCGTGAACCTGGGAGGCAGAGCTTGCAGTGAGCTGAGATCGTTCCACTGCACTCCAGCCTGGGTGACATACCAAGACTCCGTCTCGGAAAAAAAAAAAAAAAAAGCATTTAAGTTGCTGAAAGCAGCATATTATGTTAATTCAATAGAACATTTGTAAAGTAAACAAAATAAAAAGTAAAAATACAGCTCCATATCTCACTACCTTAGTTCAACCTCTAGTAACATTTCAGAGTGTTTTCCCCCAGTCTTAAAAAAAAGAGTCTAGGTATGTATTTTACATACTATGATGATATTGTATAATTGTCCATTTAGATGATGTGCTGTGATCTTATTTATTATGTTACTGGACAGTGGGATTATTTACCTTTTTCCCTACTATAAATGATGCTGTGATTTCTTTAATTGTACCTGGGTTTTTCTATATGTAGGATTCTTTCTTTAGGATTGATAACCAGAAGTGATTCCCCTCCTAGATCAAAGGTTAGGAACCTCCCTTTTGTTGTGTTTTGTTTTATATTTGTTTGTATATTTGCTTTGTAGAGGTAGGCCCACTATCTTTCCCAAGCTGGTCTGGAACTCCTGGCCTCAGGTGATCCTCCTGCCTTGGACTCCCAAACTGCTGGGATTACAGGTGTGAGCATCCATGCCCAGCTAAAGGCTATGAACTTTGTCAAGTCTACGGACACATATTGACAAATAATTTTCCTGAATGGTTGTAATAATTACACCCCTGCGAAGAAAAATTATAAATACCACAGTAGCTAAGAGGCAGAAGAATGTAGCAATTAAGAGCATGGACTCTAAGCCAGATTTCTAATGTCTGGAAATTTTGGCTCTGCCTTCTTCTATCCTTAGACAAGTTCCTTAACCTTTCTGTACTTCAGTTTCTTCATCTGCAAACATGGTTACAATAACAACACCTACTTCATAGGTTCTTGTACAGATTCAATGAGTTAATACATGTAAAGCATAGAGTAGGCATTTACTAAGTGTTAGTTATTGTCACTATTGCAACAGGCACTATTGGAGGCCCTTTTTATATACATTATCTTTAACCATCCCATTGAACAGGCTGTGGGAATAGACTCAGAGAGGCTTGCCTTCCCCAAATCACATAGCCAGAGAAGCACAGAGTCCCGATCCAACGCAGGCCAGCCTGACTCCAGACCCTGGACTACTACAGAATGTAGGCCTCAAGGCCTCTCAGTGTAGGAGCAGTAGCTTTGTGCACTACAGGCAGCCCCTGAGACTTGCCAGGAGGCATTTTTATATAGATTTCTTTTTTTTTTTTTTTTGAGACAGCGTCTTGCTTTGTCGCCCAGGCTGGAATGCAGTGGTGCGATCTCGGTTCACTGCAACCTCCGCCTCCCGGGTTCCAGCGATTGTCATGCCTCAGCCTCCTGAGTAGCTGGAATTATAAGCACCTGCCACCACGTCTGGCATGAGCCACCATGCCCGGCCGTTTTTATATGGATTTCTGATATCCCAATTAGACCTGAGAGACTCAGGCTGCCTTCCCCAGCTCATGGACCTTATTTCCCACAGGAGGCTTTCCAAGGGTCACTTCCAGCTGTCATGGTCTGTGTCCCCATAAAACCAAGCAGTTCATCTGAGCTGAGGCTGGTAGAGAAGTGTTAGGGGATCATTGCCTCTTCCTAAAATATTCTCAACTGTTCTTACTGTCTGGCAAGGAGCAATTTATCAGTAAGGACTATCATGAGTTTTCATTTGAGCTTTAATAAAAACACATGAAGGGCCGGGTGCAGTGGCTCACGCCTGTAATCCCAGCACTTTGGGAGGCCAAGGTGGGTGGATCACCTGAGGTCAGGAGTTCGAGACCAGCCTGGCCAACATGGTGAAACCCCATATCTACTAAAAATACAAAAATTAGCCAGGAGTGGTGGTGCGCACCTGTAGTCCCAGCTACTTGGGAGGCTGAGGCAGGAGAAACGCTTGAAACTGGGAGGTGGAGGTTGCATTGAGCTAAGATCATGCCATTGCACTCCAGCCTGGATGACAGAGCAAGACTCCATCTGAAAAAAACAAAAAACAAAAAAACAAAAAAAACCCATATGAACATACACACACACACCCCCGCACACACACATACACATACCCCCGACCCAGCATCAGCTGGAGAATGAACAGAGCTTCTGTACAAATCAGAGATTTGCTCATGTACCTCACAGTCACTTTGTTTGATAGTGGAAGAAATAATGAGTTGGTGGCAACAAAGAAACACTAGGGATAAACTCTGCTCAGGATGCTGACCTGGGGTGACCAGTATGGAGGTTGGTTTAAAAGCAGTCACTGAGGCCTGAAGAATGGAAAGACCCAATGCTGGCACATGTCCTAAAGGAGGACAGAGTTTGTGGACTCAGTTGTACAGTTCAATTCGACAAATATTTACTGAACAATCTTTGTCCTACGCCATGCCAGATGTGAGGTACATAGACTGGATATGGGGTCTCTGCTCTCCTTCAACTCAGAAGTGATGTAGGAAGGAAGTTGAATAAAGGAGAGAATAAATAAAGAATGTTTCCCTCCTATCCCAGGCCTCTGAGATGGCTGTCTGGCCTGGGACACAGGACTTTTCTTTTGACCAGTCAGCACTTTGCATAGTTGCCACTATAGTTCTGAAACCCACCTGATATGAGGCTGGGGTTAGGATTTTGCAGCCTCAAAATATTTTACTGACTGCAGAATAATAAGATCTACTTTTTGCACAAAAATATTTTTGCCTCTGATTTGGGAAGCATTTAGCAGTTTGGATTATAGAAAGGCATTTGGCATATTCCACAATGCTTCTCTAACCCAAACTACTCATTGTTTTTGCTGGAATTCTTTGAGGAGGAAGTTGGAGGGTAGGTGGAAATGTTTTCCTTCCTTCCTTCCTTCCTTCCTTCCTTCCTTCCTTCCTTCCTTC
>NC_045434.1:129152772-129164894 GCF_002776525.5 Piliocolobus tephrosceles | reverse complement strand
TTCCTTCCTTCCTTCCTTCCTTCCTTCCTTCCTTCCTTCCTTCCTTCCTTCTTTCCTTCCCTCCCTCCCTCCTTCCCTCCCTTCCTCTTACCCTCTCTTCCCTCCCTCCTTCCCCCACTTCTCTCCTTAATCACAAAATTGAGATAACTACGACTATTAACTATTCTTGGTGCCAGAAAGAACAGACATATTTCCCGCTGCGATCCTGAACAGTAGTTATTGTGATAGAAATGAATAGTGTTCTTATACAATCTTAAAACAGATGCAACAAAGGTTATTTCCCATAACACTCAATATACATTGTTAACATCACACGAAAGTGCAATTTGGTAAAAACTGTACTTTGGGAAACTATGACACTGTCTAGCAAGGTACCAGCTGTCTACTGATCTGGTTTAATCCACGGATATGTTTGAGACTAGACTGTCTGAAAAAGTGCATAAGCTGATATATGCTTCAAATAATAGTCTCTGAAATTGCTTCTCTTTACTGAGTTTTTAATAAATATTTGATGACAGGATGAGATTATGCTCTCAGCAAAATCCTGGAATTCTATTCTGTGTTGTTTGAATTCAGATCCATATGCCTTAATAGACAATTCAAAGGTAGGTTTGACCTATTGTGAAAGCTGAGGTACCTAAGAACAGCCGGCTGTATCAAAGGCTTTCTCACCCACAAGGGAAAACCAAAGTCAGGTGTAAGTTTTACCCCAGGAAATTGTTTTGAGTCTGCATAGCACACAAATGAGACCCTACAAGGTCACATCCATAGAACAGGACCAAAAGAGTATTTCCCCAAATTTGCAAATAGAGAAAAGTTTAAAGAGTGGGTACAATGAACTTCCAAATAATCCAACTAAAAAGTTTAAGGAATGGTACAATGAACTTCCAAATAATCCAACTAGATTTGACATTGACATAATTTTAACATTAAACAAAATTTAAAATATTAACACCAATAGAAAAAAATCTTAATTTAATCGTGAGTTATTAGTATGAGTAGGGCTACTTCCTGTCACACCCTCCAGGATTATTTGTGATGTACAGGGAGGTAATTAAACAAAGTGACTTTTATAACATTGTTATTTCTAAACCAATTAAAAGATGAAAAATACCTACCAGATACCTACCAAATGTAAATTTGCAAATATAAAATATATTTTATTTTGTAAATATCAAATCTTTCTGACAGTGATTAGCCAAAAGGGTTTTATCAGGAGATCTGAGTTTCAGATCATAAGAATTATCTTATCTGCATATAGAATAATGCATGCCTTTCTGTTTTCTACACTAGAAATGAGTTGTCTTGCTCATCTAGGAAAACTTTTCTATTGTTCAGGTTTGTTCTTTTTTTTTTTTTTTTTTTTTTTTTCAGACAGAGTCTTGCTCTGTCTGTTGCCCAGGCTGGAATGCTCTGTCTGTTGCCCAGGCTGCCTGTCTGTTGCCCAGGCAGCCTGTTGCCCAGGCTGGAATGCAGTGGCACAATCTTGGCTCACTGCAACGTCTGCCTTCTGGGTTCCAGCAATTCTCTTGCCTCAGCCTCCTGAGTAGCTGGGATTACAGGCATACGCCACCACACCCAATTATTTTTTTAAATTATTTTTTAATTTTTTTGTGATGGAGTTTCGCTCTTGTCGCCCAGGCTGGAGTGCCATGGTACAATCTCAGCTCACTGCAACCTCCACCTCCAAGTTTCAAGCAATTCTCGTGCCTCAGCCTCCGGAGTAGCTGGGACTACAGGTGCCTGCCACCACACCCGGCTAATTTTTTTTGTATTTTTAGTAGAGAGGGGGTTTCACCATGTTGGCCAAGCTGGTCTTGAACTCTTGACCTCAAGTGATCCACCTGGCTTGGCCTCCCAAAGTGCTGGAATTACAGGCACGAGCCACCGCACCCAGCCACGTTCCTTGGTTCTCCACATACAGTCAAAGGTATTATGTAGAGAGTCACTAAACTCCTTGCCTCGAACAAATGGTGAATCAGGAGTGTCAAATGCATTTATTTTGCATAACTCTCTAAACAGTTCATGCCAAGGACTATCAGTGTTCTCCATACTATTAGAATTAGAGCCCTTAGCATTTTTGGGTCTAATCGTATTAAGCAGCCAACCCCAGAAACCCAAAACCAACAAAAGAACTCCATCCTTAATATTCTGTTCCTCTAGAACCACTCCTGGTACCAACATCTGTATTAGTCAGGGATCTCTAGAGGGACAGAACTAATAGGATATACACACACACACACATGCACACACACGTATGTATATAAAGGGTAATTTATTAAGTAGTGTTAACTCACACGATTACAAGGTCCCACAATAGGCCGTCTGCAAGCTGAGGAACAATGAAGACGGTCCGAGTCCCAAAGCTAAGAGCTTGGAGTCCGATGTTCAAGAGCAGGAAGCATCCAGCACAGGAGAAAGATGTAGGCTGGGAGGTTAAGCCAGTCTAGTTTTTTCACATTTTTCTGCCAGTTTTATGTGCTGGCAATTGATTAGATGGTGCCCACAGATTAAGGGTGGGTCTGCCATTCCCAGCCCACTGACTCAAATGTTAATCTCCATTGGTAACACCCTCACGGACACACCCAGGATGAATACTTTGTATCCTTCAATCTAATCAAGTTGACACTCAGTATTAACCATCACAATACCCAAGTCAAGATCTAGAATATGTCCAGCACCTCAAGTGCTTTACTGAATTTGCATTTTAAATCAGTTGATTAAAGTGGGAGACCATTACTGAGCTCTGGTTAAAGACTGGCTTGGGTGCTCCAAAAATCTGGGTCATTGACTATGGTTTGTAGAGTTAGGTAGAGTGGGCTTCCCATGAGCCAACTTACATCTGGGATGCCAGTCCTTCATCTTTCCTTGGAGATTGTTCACATTGCCAAATCCTCAGGTCCTCCCGCAAGTTCACAGCAAAGGATGTTTTATTGTTTATTGCTTATTTGCATGGAAAATATCGAACATCTTTTTTTTTTAATTTTATTTTACTTTAAGTTCTGGGATACGTGTGCTGAACATGCAGGTTTTTTACATAGGTATACATGTGCCATGGTGATTTGCTGCACCTATCAACCCATCATCTAGGTTTTCAAACATATTTTTAAAAAATCAAACTCTACCTAAGAGAATAGAAAAATACACCCAAAGTACCTATCACTCAGCTTCAGAAGTAAATCCATGGCTAATCTTGTTTCATTTTTGTCCCCTGCACTGCTTCCCTCCTCCACCAGACTACTTTGAAGTAAATTCCAATATCATATCATTTCTTCCTGAAAATATTTCAGAATGTCTCTACAAAGAATAAGGAGTCTAATTAAAATAAAGAGCTTCTGCACAGCAAAAGAAACTATCACCAGAGTGAACAGACAACCTATAGAATGGGAGAAAATTTTTGCAATCTATTCATCTGACAAATATCTAATATCCAGAATCTATAAGGAACTTAAACAAATTTACAAGAAAAAAGCAAACAACTCCATTAAAAAGTGGGCAAAGGACATAAACAGACACTTCTCGAAAGAATACATACATGTGGCCAACAAACATGAAAAAAAGCTCATCATCACTGATCATTATAGAAATACAAATCAAAACCACAATGATACCACCTCATGCCAGTCAGAATGGTGATTATTAAAACGTCAAGAAACAACAGATGCTGGAGAGGCTGTGGAGAAATAGGAATGCTTTTACACTGTTGGTGGGAATGTAAATTAGTTCGACCATTGTGGAAGACGGTGTGGCGATTCCTCAAAGACCTAGAACCAGAAATACCATTTGACCCAGCAATTCTATTACTGGGTATATACCCAAAGGAATATAAATCATTCTATTATAAAGAAACATGCACAAGTATGTTCACTGCAGCACTATTCATAATAGCAAAGACACGGAATCAACCCAAATGTACACTAATGATAGACTGAATGAAGAAAATATGGTATATATATGCTATGGAATACTATGCAGCCATAAAAAGGAATGAGATCATGTCCTTTGCAAGGACATGGATGGAGCTGGAAGCCATTATCTTCAGCAGACTGACACAGGAACAGAAAACCAAACATCACGTGTTCTCATTTATAAATGAGAGCTGAACAATGAGAACACAGGGAGGGGAAGAACACACACTGGGACCTGTAGGTGGGAGTGGGGGGAGGGAGAGCATCAGGATAAATAGCTAATGCATGTGAGGCTTGATACCTAGGTGATGGGTTGGTTGGTGCAGCAAACCACCATGGCACACGTTTACCTATGTAACAAGCCTGTATGTCGTGCACATGTATACTGAAACTTAAAATAAAATAAAATTAAATTAAAAGAAAAAAAGAATAAGGAGCCAGGTGCAGTAGCTCATGCCTGTAATCCCAGCACTTTGGGAGGCCAAGACAGGTGGGTTACTTAGGCCCAGGAGTTTAAGACCAGCCTGACAATATGGTAAGGCCCCATCTTTACAAAAAGTAAAAAAAAAAAAGAAAAAGAAAAAATTAGCCAGGTGTAGTGTTGCACACCTGCAGTCCCAGCTACTTGGAGGCTGAGGTGGGAGGATCAGTTGAGCCCAGGAAGTTGAGGCTGCCATGCCACTGCACTCCAGCCTGGGTGACAGAGTGAGACCCTGTCTCAAAGAAAGAAAGAAAGAAAGATAGAAAAGGAAAGAAAGAAAGGAAGGAAAGAAGGAAGGAAGGAAGGAAGGAAGGAAGGAAGGAAGGAAGGAAGGAAGGAAGGAAGGAAGGAAGGGAACTGTTCCTAGCAACAGCTTTTGAGCAAAAGGAAAATTATAGAAAATCTTTAATTTTATATGGGTCGAGTAGCCGTTCCAGATTTTAGTTTTATTCATTCATCAATTTAAATTGGTAAATAAAGATGGTATATATTTATGATGTACAACATGATATTTTGAAATATATATACATTGTGGAAAGGCTAAATCAAGCCAATCAACATGTGCATGATCTCACATACTTACTATTTTGTAGTGAGAAAATTTAAAATCTATTCTCTTAGCAATTTTCAAATACAGAATATGTTATTAACGATAGTTAATACTTAGTAGACAATAGTTAATTGTCACCATGTTGTACAACATATCTTTTTAGCTTACTCCTCCTGTCTTATTGAAATTTTATATCCTTTGACCAACATCCCACCCCACCCCCTCCCCAACCTCCTGGTAACCACCATTCTACTCTCTGCTCTTATGAGTTCAGCTTTTATATATTCCACATATAAATGAGATTGTGTGGTATTTGTCTTTCTGTACCTGACTTATTTCACTTACGGTTTTTCATCATTAATCCTACTAAGCTTTCTTGGCTACCCAGCAGTCCTTGACAAATCATTTACTAGGAAGATGATGGTCTCATCTGCAGTGAAAACTGGCAATGAGTTTTCTATATCCAAAGCAGTTTATTTAAAATTCAGCTAATGATAAGTCACCAGGTATCTGAAAGCTCTCAGCCATTTCACTCTTCTCAGTGCCCTGACCACTCTAATCTCCAGGTATGCTGGCCCTAGGATAGGGATGCTCTTAGTTAAACCATACTCTCTGTAATTCATAGCATCCATTCTAAGGATGGTAAGAAGCATGATAGCAATAACGTGCTATAACTACAATCTATGAAGTTATCCTTATGATCAGAGAGGAAAATTTCCCCAATTATATTCAATATCATAAATTTCCATTTGTAACGAATATAAGTTCTCAGCCTAAACATTAGTGGAAAAACTGGTAGAATTGAATAAAGTATGTAGTTTATACTATTGTACAATTCTTAATTTGTTAGTTTTAACAAATGTACCATGATTATATTAGACATTAGAGGAAGTTGAGAGAAGGGTATATGGAAACTCTCTACTATCTTTGCAACTTTTCTGTAAATCTAGAACTATTCCAACACAAAAAATTTATTTTAAAAAGCACTTGATTCCTACCTCTTACCATATACAAAATGATTCATCAACCTAAATGTAAGAGCTAAAACTATAAAAGTCCTAGAGGAAACATAGGAGTGAATCTTGGTGACTGTGAATTAGGCAATGGTTTCTTAGATATGACATCAAAAGCACAAGCAACCAAAGGAAAAATAGATAAAATAGACTTCATCAAAATTAAAATTTCGTGTTTTTTTTTTTTTTTTTTTTGAGACGGAGTCTCGCTTTGTCGCCCAGGCTGGAGTGTGGTGGTGCGATCTCGGCTCACTGCAAACTCCGCCTCCTGGGTTCACACCATTCTCCTGCCTCAGCCTCCCGAGCAGCTGGGACTACAGGCGCCTGCCACCACACCCGGCTAATTTTTTTTTTTTTTTGTATTTTTAGTAGAGACGGGGTTTCACCGTGTTAGGCAGGATGGTCTCAATCTCCTGACCTTGTGATCGGCCCGCCTTGGCCTCCCAAAGTGCTGGGATTACAGGCATGAGCCACCGCGCCTGGCCAAAACTTTGTGTTTCAAAGCACACCATTAAGAAAGTAAAAAGACAACTCATGGAATAGAAAATATTTGCAAAATTTGCAAATAATATATCTAATAAATGATTTGTATGCAGAATATATAAATAACTCTTACAATTGAGCAATAAAAAGCAAATAACCCAATTTTTTAAATGGGCAAAGGATTTAAGTAGACATTTTCCAGAGTATATATATGAAGGGTCAATAAGTATATGAAAAGATGCTCAACACTATTAGTCATTAGGAAAATGTAGATCAAAACCACAATGCGATTCCACTTCACACCCACTAGGTTGGTTAAAATAAAAAAGACATAAAGTGTTTAGCCTGATTTAATCATTCTACATTGTAAACATATATCAAAACATCACATTGTACCTTATAAACATATATAATAGTTGTTTTTCAAAGAAAAATAAAATTAAATGATATTTAAAAAAAAGAAAAAATAGTAAGTGTTGATGAAAATGTGGAGAAATTGGAACCCTTATCGTATATTGCTGGTGGGATGGTAAAATACTCTAGACACTCAAAACAGTTTGGCAAATTCCTCGAAATGTTAAACATGGAATTATTATATGACCCAGCAATTCTACTCCTAGGTATATGCCCAACAGAATTGAAAACCCATGTTCACACGAAAACATGTACATAAATGTTCACTGCAGCATCGTTCATCATAGGAAAGAAATGACAACAGACTAAATTTTCATTAACTGATGAAGAGATTAACAAAATGAGGCATACCCATATGATGGAACATTATTCAGCAAATAAAAAGAAAAAAATAATGAAGCACCAATAGATGCTACAACATGGATGAGCCTCAAAAACATTATGCTATGTGAAGCACACACAGAAAGCCACATTCTATTATTCATTTATATGAAATGTCCAGAATAGGCAAATCCATAGAAACAGTAAGTAGAATAATGGTTGCCAGGGGCTGGGAAGAGGAAATGGTAGGTAATTGCTAGTGAGTATTAGGTTTCTTTTTTCATGATGAAAATATTCTGAAATTAGATAGTGGTGATGGTTGTACAACTCTGTGCTGTACCATGCAATTGTACACTTTAAAAGGTTGAATTTTATAGTGTGTGAATTATATCACAATAAAGCCATTGTTTCTAAAATGTACTCAGAGTACTTGTTGGCACAGAGTAAGTACTATGTTTCCAAATATTCCCTGCCCTCTCCCTGGGATGTCTTAGCATGTGACTTAGCCAATGAAATGTGCCTCTGGCTGTGCACGGCGGCTCACACCTGTAATTCCAGCACCTTGGGAGGCCGAGACGGGTGGATCACGAGGTCAGGAGTTTGAGACCAGCCTGGCCAACATAGTTAAACACCGTCTAAAATATACTAAATATACTAAAAATACACACACACACACACAAATTAGCTGGGCATGGTGATACACTCCTACAGTCCCAGCTACTTGAGAGGCTAAGGCATGAAAATCGTTTGAACCCGGGAGGCAGAGATTGCAATGAGCCGAGATTGTGCTACTGCACTCCAGCCTGGGAGACAGAGTGAGACTCCAGCTTTAAAAAAAAAAAAAAAAGAAAGAAAGAAAGAAACGTGCCTCGAAATTATGTATATCACATCCAGGGAGAAGCTTTGGGAGCCAGCATGTGGTTCACAGTATCCCTTTGCCCTCTGCCATAACACTCAGCAATGTTCAAAATAGAAGTAGCATCATCAGCCTGGGTCCTAGAGTAAAATCAGCATAGAGCAGAGCCACAGCCAGCATTTGATGGACACACAGTATGAGTGAGAACTGATGTAAACTACTGAGATTTTAGAGTATTTGTTAACACAGCAAAATCCAGCCTCTCCTGACTAATGCAGGATATTACTGTATAATAATAACTACTATTATCATTACCACGACTAGCAATCAGGAAGTAGAGACTGTTGTGCAATCACCTCAAACAATACCTCCAATGTGCCACGCATGGCAAACATGTGGAGATACCATGCGGACAGAGGACGCAGGTGAGAAGTCAAGTCAGAAGGAACACTCACATCAATAACGATTTACCAAGCAGCCTGTACTGGTTCTGGGGAATTCAGAGATGCCATGTACAATCTCTCTTTCTCAGGGAACTCAGCCAACAACAGCAGCTACTGTTGATTGAACATTTACTATGTGCCAAGCCCTTCAGGTTCCATCCAGTACATGCATTGTCTCCAGTCTCACCAAAGAGCAGTATGGTGATGAACAAGAAACTTCTCCAATTTTCACCCACAAATAAACAATTCTATTTTAGAGAAATTAGTGAAGCAAATGAAAGGTTGTGGGATCCGTTTAAAATAGCTGCAGAGTGTCAGCGGCTGTGAGCCAGACCAAACAGCACACCTTCCCACACATCCTACTTGGGCCTGTGATTACTCAAATCCCAGCACTGGCCTGGGGAGCTGCCCACCAGGAACATCCCTCCACAGCACAACTAGAAGGCAGCTTGCCAGAAAAGGGCAGAGCTGGACCTGCCTTCAGCCTCTGAATGGACTAAGAGTTAATGGGTGGAAACGCATGAAATTGTTCTTTAAAAATTTGTGCTTAACATCATGACTCCCATGCTTTGGTTTTCTACCACTTCACCTGGCAGTTTGCTTTTGTAGTTCTGGCACTAGTTCAGCTGGGCCGAGGGAGCTGGGAGAGGGAAATGGCTCACAGACTCCTGGGAAGCCGAAGCTTGATCTTAAGTCTATTTGGTGGTAAGGAGGCTGTAGAGACAAACATTCATTCATGTGCTAAACATTTTAAAACTCTCTCTTTGTAAATGGAGCATGGTTAGTCTAATTCTGCACTCCAGTGACAGGCACAAGGACAGATGCTGGACCTTGAGACATACAAAAGTGACAAAGCAGGCTGATGAATAAGATGTCATCTCTTCTACCCACAAAGAAGTCATCCTGGTTGAGGTTAGGCAGAGACACAAAATTGTGCCTTGAATGTAGAAGTACAGCAAGTACCAAGGGGGTGCATCTTTTCCTGTCCTGGGGCGGGAAGGGCATAGGTGACACCAGAGACTAGGAAAGCCTCTGCTGGAGGGGAAGAGCCCCTCGGTGGGGGGAAGAGACAAGGTTTGACTGGTTTGCTGTGGAGGGGGTGGTGTGCAGTGGCTGCCGTCCCGCCCTTTGAGGCAGAGGCAGGGAACAGTTAGGAGCTCCCAGGTGCATCTCAACTGCCACACCATCTCAGCCTTGGAGTCTCTCATGTGTACAGTATGCATTTCCTTTAAAAAAAAAAAGAAATCAGAGAAACAACATCTTTAAAGCCAACCAGTTTCTTTCCACCTGACCCTGCTTTCTCCTGTAACTGAGGACAGCCTCAGAGAAGACGCTATGCGGTCTCTGAAAAAGTGGCCAACCGTAGGTAACAGGGGAGTGAGGACACAGCAGCCTTCTGATCTCACCGTGGACACAGTAGCGAACTGAGAGTCAGTTCAGGAGGATTTAAAAACGTTCTCTGGGCCTGGTTTAAGATGCCCCATTTTCAGACATTCTTGGTAAAATCTGGAGTGCAGGAGAGATGCAGCTATAGACCCAGTTAGGTGACATCAGCAGGTCACCTCTGAGCAGGTCATAGGGTAGGAGAGAATGGGGCGTGGTACATAAGGGTTGTGGCAGGGTCGGGGCACCACCCTGTACACAGGGTGGGGAATGGGCAGGGAGGGGCTAGGGATGCATAAGAAGTCCCTCCCCCAAGTTGGATGTAACCTCTGAATTCCCATGGCGGTGCATCTGTATTCCTGTATCTCTTGCCCCATGCATGAGGGTAGGAGTTGGTCTGGTTCATGTTTGCTTCCTCAACAGTGACTGATGGGTGCCTGTGCCAAAGTAATATTGTGTAATTAGAGGACTCTGGAGCTAGGCTGGCTGCATTGGAATCCTGGACTTTCTACTGACATTTGTATTTCACAGATGTTGCTGATCTCATTAAAATAACGAAGACATTGAGGTAAAATGACTTCTTCAGTTATTCATGCATTCATTCAACAAATATTTATTGAGAGCCAAGACACTGCTGAGATAGAGAAAAAAATCTCTGCACTCATAATGTTTGCATTCTAGTGTGAGGAGATAAACCATAAACCAGTGAATATGTAAAACGGGTAGGATGTCAGACTGTAATCAGTGCTATGGAGAAAAGTAAAGCTAGGAAGAGGCTTTTTCAACTGAAGGATCAGAAAAGGCCTCCTGTGCAGTTTGAGCAGAGACCTGGTGGAGGTGGGGCGCTGCCTTGTAGTATTTAGCTGAGCATCCTAGGAAGGGCAGAGTCCTGATGGGAGTCTGGTGTGTCCATGGATCAGCAAGGAGGTCATGATGTTCTGTTATTTGTCCAGGATTAATCAATCCAAAGCTTGAGTCCCAGTCTAGTGCTGTAGTGCTAGAATTTTATACCTAAACATTTTCTTACTTCGTGGGTGCTGCAAATTTTGTAAACACAGGTTTTACTTTTTTTCCTTCTAAATATCTTTGAGTATCTTTAGTAAATAAGTTGACTTTAAGTTCTTTGTTTCTTTTGAGATGGGATCTTGCTATGTTGCTCAGGCTGGTCTTGAACTCCTGGGCTCAAGTGATCCTTCTGTCTTGGCCTCCCAAAGTGTTGGGATTACAGGCATGAGCCACCATGCCTGGCTGATGCTAAATTCTTAACATGCCTAGTATATTTTAAAAAATAATTTTAACCATTTTCAAATGTACAACTCAGTGGCATTAAATATAATCAGTGTTGTGCAGCTATAACCACTATCCATCTCCAGAACTTTTCCAGCATTCTAAACATTCTAAACAAAAGTTCTGTATCCATTAAGCCATTGACTCTCTTCCCTCACCTCCATTGCTGGGTAATGTCTACTCTATTTCTGTCTCTATGAATTTGCGGGTTCTAGATATCTCATGTAAGTGGAACCATACTATGTGTCTCTGGCTTATTTCACTTAGCATGCTTTCAAAGTTCATCTATTTTGTAGCATTAGTAAAATTTTACTTTTTATGGCTGAATAGTATTCCATTGTATATGTAGTATATACCACATTTTACTTACCCATTCACCTGTTGATGGTCATAGGAGTTGTTCCCACATTTTGGCTATCATGAGTAATGCTGCTGTGAACACTGGTGTGCAAGTATCTGAGTTACTGCTTTGAGTATATGTCTACAAGTGGAATTGCTGGGTTACATGGTAATTCTACAATTAACATTTTTAAAGACCACCAAACTGTTTCTCACAAAGGCTACACCATTTTCCACTCCCAGCAGCAATGTACAAGGGTTCCAGTTTTTCCACATCTTTGCCAATGGTTTTTTTTTTTTTTTTTTTTTTGAGCTCCCTGGTTTTCACAGGGCATATTTTCGTTTTCTAAATAGCCATCCTAATAGGTGTGTGAAATGGTACCTCATTGTGGTTCAGATACTACTTTTTTCACTGACTACTGGAAATAGAGTCAAATTTGTGATGCATCTTTAATAGGGGTGTGTGTGTGTATATGTGTGTGTGTGTGTATAATACACACACTTTTTTTTTTTTTAAAAGAGACTGAGGCTTCCCATCTTGCCCAGGCAGGTCTCCAACTCCTGGCCTCAAAGGGTCCTCCCATGTCATCTTCCCCAAGTGTTGGAATTACAGGCATGAATCATGCTACCTGGCTGGTGTGTGT
>NC_045434.1:129127805-129152762 GCF_002776525.5 Piliocolobus tephrosceles | reverse complement strand
TCTATCTATCTATCTATCTATCTATCTATCTATCTATCTATCTATCTATAGTTTTTGTTTCTGTATTTTATAAACCCTTGTGTCAAGGGCTGACTTTCAATATATTGCAGTGAGGGAGCTGCTCTGCAATGTATGAAACCCCAAATGATGTATACATTTTTGTTTGGCCCTAGTGGCTCTTTTTATGACCCAATTCTAAATTTATAGCAGTGGTTCTCAACTAGCAGTGATTTTCATTCTCTGTCCTTCCTGCTGGTGACATTTGACCATGTCTGGAGACATTTTGCGTTGTCACAACTAAAGGAGGGGGTGCTACTGGCATCTACTGGGTAGAGGCCAGGGATGCTGCAAAACATCCTACAATGTACAGGGGAGCCTCCCAAAACAGAATTAAACAGAACAAAACCGAATTATTTGGCTACTTCCAAATGTCAGTGCCAAGGCGTCATATTTCAGGTATCTTCAAAACGTGCCTTAATTCCTTTTGGGAGTAAAGCAGAATATATAGTAAGCTCTTGTGAACTAAACGACATTAACATTGTGATAAAGATGCAGAAGGTGTAACTTTCCTTTTATGATAGTATCTATAAGTGTACTCAAATTATATATAATTGAATGTATTTATTGAATTAGTTGCTAATTAATAACCTAAAGTACAATGTGAGATGAAAATACTGCTATTGATATTTCCAAAAAATTACCATGTTCCTGAAGGAAACAAATCTAGACATCTTTCACTGAAGATGGTCTTTCATTAAATTAAAAAATATTTACTGGGCCGGGCGTGGTGGCTCACGACTGTAATCCCAGCACTTTGGGAGGCTGAGGCGGGCAGATCACCTGAGGTCAGGAGTTCGAGACCAGCCTGATCAACATGGGAGAAACCCTGTCTCTACTAAAAATACAAAATTAGCCGGGTGTGGTGGCGCATGCTTGTAATCCCAGCTACTCAGGAGGCTGAGGCAGGAGAATCACTTGAACCTGGGTGGCGGAGGCGGAGGTTGCAGTGAGCTGAGACTGTGCCATTGCACCCCAGCCTGGGCAACAAGAGTGAAACTCCATCTCAAAAAAATTCACCGAATGCAATCACGTGCCAGATTATTTGTTTAGAACTAAAAATACGTGGGTGGACCAGGTGGATGTAGTCCCTGTACCTTAAGAGCACAAACCTCGCTAATGAACATTTTGCATCAGGCCAACTTTTTTTTTTTTTTTTGAGATGGAGTCTTGCTCTTTTGCTCAGGCTGGAGTGCAGTAGTGTGATCACAGCTCACTGCAACGTCCACCTCCCAGGTTTAAGTAATTTTCCTGCCTCAGCCTCCCGAGTAGCTGTGACTGTAGGCATGCGCCACCGCACCTGGCTAATTTTTGTATTTTTAGTAGAGACGGGGTTCCACCATGTTGGCCAGGCTGTTCTTGAACTTCTGAGCTCAAGTGATCTGCCCACCTCGGCCTCTGAAAGTACTGGAATTACAGATGTGAGCCACTGTGCCCCACCCATTCGTTAACAGTGTTTTGATGCCCCTCCTCTTTTAAAGTTGAAAAGCTGAAGGCAACAGAAATTCTTATAAAATGGAAAACTTTAATTGTTTAAAGCAAAGGCACAAGTAAACATTTCGGGTTATCATACAATGTTACAATAAAAAATTCCAACCATAAAATGAAACACATTATAACTTTGCTTCTTGGTAGTATATTGAATGTATTATTCTATCATCTCTTCTTTGGAGTGAAAAGAAAGGATAGGCAGATCAATGGATGTGATGTAAAAACTTGGATCATAAATAGCATCCACTATATCTTTAACCAGAAATTGAATTTCAGTAGAATTAAAATTAATTTTTAAAACTTAGTTTTGTTAATAATAGAGCAGCAATAACTTTCAAGCTAATACTCATTGTTTTAATAAGTAAATAATTGATTTCATGAAATGTTCGCTGTCAATGTCTGGTATGTTAATGTACATTAATCAAGCTGGTCATGAAACAGTTTTACCAAAATATAATTCATATACTTATTTTACTTTAAACTTGAATATTACAGTGCATTATATAAAAGATAAATGAGAATAAGGAACTAAATTATTTCTTATGATGTCAGATATAATATACTTAAAAAGGTGTAGACCTTATTTTCAATCAAAGGCACTATCTGGAGAGTTAACAAGCTGCATCATGTTCAGAGCTGAGAAAAAGTTTTTCTCCTTCCCAAATAACTGGCCGATTAGTTGAAACCTGACATCTCAGTTAGCAAACACTGAATACCTAGTATCTAGCCAAAAAACAAACAAACAAACAAACAAACAAACAAACAAACAAACAAAAAGGTGGTGGGGGTAGAAATTGTGTGAAGTTACATCTTTGACTTCTTTTCCCAGGAAGAAAAAAAATTTTTTTTTTTTTTTTTAAAGAGATAGGGTCTTGCCATGTTGCCCAGGTTGGAGTGCAGTGGTTATTCATTCACAGGTGTGATCATTACACACTACAGCCTCAAACTCCTGTACTCTAGTGATCCTCCTGCCTCAGCCTCTTGGATAGCTGGGACTACCGGAGTGTGCCACTTTTTTTAAAAGGCTGTTGAAGTGTTTTCTTGATCTAAAAGTGTCTGTTTCATTAACTCAATGCAATTTCCTTTATTCACATCACTTGTATCCTATACTCGCAACTTGTCAACCCAGGATGGCAATGACACCAGGAATGTAATTATCCCAAGGGAGCAAGCTTTCTTATTATGAGTCATTTCATTCACTTTTCTACCCTGAATATTACTCAACTCTAAGTGTTTAACTTAACAACATTTAAATATCACAAAGTGTCGGAGATTAAATAAAATTTATCAAGAGAACATTGTTCAATGCTTCAAAGTCTGGAACAACATACTTACATTAATTTGAATGAAAAGGAGTCAAACCAGGGCATGATATCCTATTGCATCCTAAAGGCCTGGAAGATTTTAAACTCTTCTGAGGTGTATTTGAATCAGATCCTCAAAGAAAAGAGTATTATTTCTAGTTTTTTGTTGTCCAAATTACAAGAGTTTCAACGAATTAAGGTTTCCTTACCATGATTCTTTTAACACCTAATTCCTAATCAGAAATGGTACTTAAGAATATCAAAGTTTAGAATTCAAACATGATTCTGAAAATTTCTTATCTTAAAGTCAAATGATAACCTTTACTCAATAAAGTATACCCTTAAAGGTCTGTGATGCATGCTTTAAAGAACAGTGATGGGATTCTGGAATTCTTTCCTTTCTTTCTCCTTCTTGAAAGATACAGATATCTTTCTACAATTTTCTATGGAATAAGAGACTTCATCATATAAAATGGCTGGCATGTTTTCCCTTTTGAATAGTTCTGAGTATAAGATCCACCATGAAATTTTACATTTCCAAATCATAAGTTTAATAGCAAAAGCAAACAATTTGACGTACCACTGAGTTAAACTGAAGAAGAAAAACCTGCATTTTAGAGTATCTGTTATCAAGGGTTAGCAAACTTTTTCTGTAAAGTATCAGATAAATATTTTAGGCTACCTGGGCCATACGGTCTCTCTCGCAATGACTCAACTCTGCTACTGTAGCACAAAGCAGCCATATACAATATTTAAAAGGGTGAGGATGGGTGTGCCCCAATAAAACTTTACTTATGGACACTGCAATTTGAATTTCATATAATTTTCATGTGACACAAAATATTAGTCTTTGGAACTTTTCCCCCAACTATTTAAAAAAGTAAAAACTGGCAGCTGACTGGAATAGCTTGTAGGCTGCAGTTTGCTGACCCTTAGTCTAGGTCATTCAGATCTCTTGATGTGAGGGTCAAAGCAATAATGTGGCCATGAATCATCTCACTTCACTTGGGCATTGATAGCCTTTTGAGCTGATAGTATAGAACTCCGAACGAAAAATCCCCAAAGCACAAGACAATCCTACGATTAAGTAGTATCTACACTTATAAACTGTGTAGAGCTTGTAAGTGTTGATACTCGTATATCTATCTGTATATATATTCAGGAAACATTTAAATCAAATTTATTTAAATTACATTGTCAAAAAAGCAGGGAATTGCCAGGTGTGGTGGCTTACGCCTAGTAATCCCAGCACTTTGGGAGGTCAAAGTGGGTGGATCACCTGAGGTCAGAAGTTTGAGATCAGCCTGGCCAACATAGTGAAACCCCATCTCTACTAAAAATACAAAAATTAGCCAGTCATGGTGGCATGCACCTGTAGTCCCAGCTACTTGGTAGCTGAGGCAGGAGAATCGCTTGAACCCGGGAGGCAGAGGTTGCAGTGAGCCAAGATCGCACCACTGCACTCCAGCCTGGGTGACAGAGTGAGACTTCATCTCAAAAAACAAAACAAAATAGGGAATTGAGAAATTCTTCAGCTGAACCTTTTCAAAAGCTTTGGTGTTAAGGAGATCTAGGTTAAAATCTTGGCTCTCACTGGGTGCGGTAGCTCGCACCTGTAATCCCCACACTTTGGGAGGCTGAGGCAGGAGGACTGCTTGAGGCTAGGAGTTCAAGACCAGCCTGGACAACATGGTAAGACACCTGTCTCCATATTAAAAAAAATCTTGGCTCTGCTACTTACTAGCTTGTAACCACAGGTAAGTTATTTAACTACCAGAATTTAGCCTGGTGTTAAGGACAGACACAGGGACATGTTTTCAATTTCATTTCTCAGGCAAGCAAATACCTATAAAAACCTTGCTGGAAAGCCTAGTTCAAAATGTACCTGAAGGCTTAAGTCCTAGGTTTTGACAGAAAACTACTTATCTCTTTTACTCTATTTCATAATTTTTTTCTCCGCACACAACATACTGTGCAAAACTGTGCCTCCATACATACTGAATTCTACTTTTCTCTTCCAAGGCTTTTTTCCATAGGTTAACAAAAAAAAAAATTTTTTTTTCATAGACTAACAAAAATGAGAGTAGAAAGTACCCAGTCAACATATTCATGTCATCTTTCCATAGTGCAAGTATAATTTGGGTGTTTTCTCTAATTTATCAGTGACAGGCATCCTGTTTTCTAGGAAATAATATCTAAATGATAAAGGAAAAACTGGTAGGAAAGGATTCTTATGGCTTTATCTATAGAACAAAAACTAGAGATTCTGAAGATCACGTTCATAGATTATTTGTAGATATAATTGCTATGTTTCTTGGACCTTAGCCCATTACTTAAATTATATTCAGTAGAATATTAGCACTAACTAATATGTGCTATAACCTCTTCAGTCATGAAAAATTTAGTAGTTACATATACATGAAATAAGATTCCACCAATGGTGTTTTCGAACAGGCATCAGTTATGAATCTGCTAGTGTTGAATGCTAAGCAAAATACTAAAGCTCTTAAAATATTAGTGTTTTATTTTTAACTTTTCATTTAACCTATTATTTACAGAAGTCCTGTTAGATGCCAAAAGCAGTCATTTTGCAACATGTATGTTCTTCATATAAAATGATGTTCAATGTTAGGTGGTACAGATTTATAAATATGTACAAATAAACAGTATGTCTGTAGTTAACCTACTACTCTGGTAACCAACACATGGAAGCATCATATGCACATAAAAGTTAAACATTAAAACAAAACTTAAAACTCTCAAAACAGATAAGCATGAATTTGTGTTTATGAAATTATATAGTCTTTATGTGTGGGGACTTTCAGTGGCCCACCAATAATTTTCATGGAAAAAAAAAAAACCTCCCAGATACAAACACACAAGCTAGGCTGGGTGCAGTGGCTCACACCTGTAATCCCAGCACTTTGGGAGGCTGAGGCGGGTGGATCACTTGAGGTCGGCAGTTCGAGACCAGCCCAGCCAACATGGTGAAATCCAGTCTGTACTAAAAATACAAAAAATTAGCCAGGCGTGGTGTTGCGCACCCGTAGTCCCAGGTACTTGGGAGGCTGAGACAGGGAAATTGTTTGAACCCAGGAGGCGGAGGTTCCAGTGAGCTGAGATCACACCACAGCACTCCAGCCTGGGTGACAGAGTGGATCTCTATCTTAAAAAAAGAAAACAACAATAAAAAAAACAAAACACAAGGTAAATCAGACGTATGTCTTGGTCAAATGTCTGTAGACAGCCACCTTGAGAACAAATTGATAAACATAAATATACAATTTGCTCACTGAGCATAAAATATTGCACAAGAGCAGTTTTGTCTGAAGAAAACTCAATTTTCCATAGTTTTGAACTTCAAAATGGTTCCCCCATATAGATATAGTTGCATTTTCTAAACAAGAAACATTAATATTCAGTAATACTGTTAGAACTTTGTTTTACACATTAACCATATACCAGTCTACTTTATGGCAATGGTAAGTCAGTGGTAAAGATTTGGCAAAGATAAAAAGGCAGATAAGACTGTAAAATATTTATATATATGTATATATATATGTACATATGAAACAAATTATTTCCAAAAATCCCTAATCATATGATAGCTGATCCCTTAAATAAATCCATAGTCTAGGTCACAGTGATGGTCAGACAGTGGTTGAATACGACTCTCTTCTTCTCGGGGGCCGCTCCTTTTGAACCACTTGATTGCTCTCTCTGGACTCCAGCACACTGTCTTCTGTTTCGCTCTCACTACCATCTGCCACTGTGGGTTCCAAAGACATCGAGCCAGATTTTCCGTGCAAAGGAAAACCAACACCAGTTTCCTGTAAGGAATTATCTATAAAATCTTCATCGGAGGAATGGAATGATTCATCATCTCCTATTAAATGGTTGACAATGTGGATTCCATCAAAAGGAGGTTGGCCTGAGAAGCCCCTCTGGCCTTTTAGGCACCTGAGCTGTTAAAACAAAATCCAAGTTAATATAGTCAAATGGGGGAAACACACACACACCAAAAAGCAAACATTTTTAAGACTCTTAGCAAAGTTTTAATGATTTATAAATCATTTTCATAACTTACAGAACTATGGAGACATTTTAAGGAAGAAGGAAGTTTAAGGAAGAAGATGCCTTATTATTTTTCTATTTACAGGTATAATCATAGTTACTAATTTTTGAGTGCCTCCTATGTGTTATATAATGGGCTTATAACTTATTTTTATTTTATTTTTTTGAGACAGGTCTCAGTCTCACTTTGTCACCCAGGCTGGAGTGCAGTGGTGTGATCTCAGCTCACAGCAACCTCCACCTCCCAGGCTCAAGCGATTCTTCCACCTCAGCCTCTTGAGTAGCTGGGACTACAGGTGTGTGCCACCATGCCTGGCTAAGTTTTTTGTATTTTTTGTAGACATGGGGTTTCACTATGTTGCCTAGGCTGGTCTCAAACTCCTGGGCTCAAGCAATCTGCCTGCCTCAGTCTCCCAAAGGGTTGGGATTACAGATGTAAGCCACCACACCCGGCCTGTAACTTATTTTAATTGAATCATAAAAACAGTCCTATGTGGTAGATTTTAGTATTTACTTTTCTCATTCTACAGATCAGGAAATGGAGACTCAGGAAGAGTAACTTACTAAGGACATATATAGCTAGTAGCAGAGTTTACAGTCAAACCAAATCTTCAATATACTAGAGATAATATAATGGACTCCATGTACCTATCACCTAATTTCAACAAGTAACACCCATCATGGACAATCTTTTTACATTACACCCCTCTTGTTCCTGGATAATTTTGAGATAAACTCCAGACATCCTATCAGTTTATCTGTAAATATTTTGCTGGTATTTCTAGAAGGTATGAACTTAAAAACCATACTATCACATACACTATCTTGAGAGAATGTCTCCATAGTTCTGTAAATGATGAAAATGATTTATAAATAATTAAAACTTTGCTAAGAGTCTCTATCCTGTTATAATAGCCCAAAGGCCAGCATATCACTGTCACTCACAGTGGGGGAGGAATGCTGCTTCCCACTCATGAGGTTTCCTTCTGCATGGGGGCAGTACCAGTTCAGTATAGTATTTCTGCCTTCTCTCCCCAACTCCCCCTGGGGAGAAGGTGGGGCTTCTTTTAGTGGGGAGGAGGAGAGAGGAATGGCATGCCTCGCTCATCTCTTTTCCCTTTCTTCCCATCTTTTAGAACGAGGCTCAAGTACTCAATCCGTGGAGTTTTGTAGTATAAGACCCTCACATGAGAAGGCTTAAGGAGGTCAAAAGCTACCTGTTACTGGATGGGGAAGTCTGACTAATTCTAGAGTTTAGTACTGAAAAAACTATGCCACATTTAAATCTAAACCACATTTTCCAAAACCAGTTTTATCATAATTAAAACATTTATTTTCATCATCTGCCACTTCTTTGCTCAAGTTTCCTCTAACTCCCAAACCCACAACCATGATAGTACCAGTTCTACTCACATACAATTAAGTCATCAGCTCTGCCCTCAAGAGTTTATGTTTTGGCTGGGCACGGTGGCTCAAGCCTGTAATCCCAGCACTTTGGGAGGCTGAGACGGGCGGATCACAAGGTCAGGAGATCGAGACCATCCTGGCTAACACGGTGAAACCCTGTCTCTACTAAAAAATACAAAAAACTAGCCGGGCGAGGTGGCGGGCGCCTGTAGTCCCAGCTGCTCGGGAGGCTGAGCCAGGAGAATGGCATAAACCCAGGAGGCGGACTTTGCAGTGAGCTGAGATCCGGCCACTGCACTCCAGCCTGGGCAACAGAGCCAGACTCCGTCTCAAAAAATAAAAATAAAAAAAAAAGAGTTTATGTTTTAAATATAAAGTTTGATTTTGACATTCTGTCACTTATTTCATTTCTTTCATGCACCATGAATTTTCTCCTACAATAAAGTGAAGAGTAAAAAACCAAAACCAAAAACAAAAATTAGCTACCAAATATCTACTCTATTAAGGATCTTGCTAAAATATGCTCCACGTCACATCTCCTACCCTCATCCTTGGTTCTCAGGGACAAACTCCTAGTCACAACCTTTCAATTCTTTAGATAAAGGCAGTGTGAAATATTCAGGAAATATTACATACACTTTCAAAACTAACGGTTCTGAGCATAAAGACATTACAGCCTCGCCATAGTAACTCCCAGCTTTCCTGAAAGACTTCCAAGAAGAAGTGAAGAAACCTCACAACTTCCCTGCTTATACAGGACAACAAGAATCAACAGGGATGCTGGGACTCAGAACAATGATGTCTGGCCCGAACAGACCTTCAACTATAAAATTCCTGTGCCCTAGACCAAGTGGACAATTTCGTAGTGAGGTACAGTGTAATTTAAATAATACCATTCTCCTTGGCAGAACAGAGGGATCTATACTTGGAGTTGAATTTTTAGGAAAAGGGCATAGAGCACCACAAAGGCCTCCTCAAGGTTGTGATACCCACTGCATTGTTACAACTGCCACGTTCTGATGCAACATCCTATCGCCATATTGCAACACACAATTTATAGCTCCAAGTGTTAAATTAAGTCAGTTAATCTCTTCCTTTCTCTTTTTCCCCCAGACCTTTTTGAAGAAATCATATGGAACACGTGTCTTCCTTCTTCCTGGCTGTTATAAAGGAGGAGTATGGCAGAAGAACCACAACTTCCCAACTGTTTGGAAAGCTGCAGCTTTCCAGCTTTCCTTTGTTCTAACAAAATTTATTGCAATTAAAACACACAGCCTCATCATCAGATGTAATTATAGAAAATTAACTATAGGTTGAAGGGTCATTTCCTCAACATCAAAGGAATCTCACTAAGAGCTGTTAATATGGAATAGCAAAGGTAAAGGAATTTATTGGTGGAAAGAAAAAATGGTGAAGGTAAGCGACTATCTGGTAAAACTGAAGCTATCCCTTGGTTATCTGTCCCTTAGACTTAGGTGTGTGCACACTGGATCTGATGAGGGAGGAGTCCTGTACTAGGCCTGGAAGTGGGCATTTGGGGAAGGAATTCCAGGGTATTGAGTACCCAGAATATGTTCTAGAAGGGACTGCATGAACTTCAGGTAGACATGTCTTCTGGGAGTCCTCATCCTGTGGAAACGGGTTTGGCTAGAAGAAAGCCACAGCTGGGCCCTCTAAAGTATAGTCCTGGCTATCTGATCTAAATGATATACTGCTTATCCTTATTACCAGACTGTCAGGGGCAAACTATATTTAGGCAACAACAAAAAGCAGGCAGACAATCAACCTTCCCAACCCCCCTTTTCCTCCAAAAAAAAAAAATCCTTCATGGGTATTATCAGTAGCAAACTGAGATTAGCATATTTCAAAATGTAATCCACTAGTCATCTGCATAAGAACTGAGGATCTCTGTCAAAAATGTAGAATCCCTCTTGAGATCTAAGGATTCAAAATTCTGAAAGCAAAATCCCAGAACATACATTTTTTACATGCATCTCAGGAAATTTTGAAATATGGTCAGACCTCTATTATCAGTGGGACCCACATTCATGGATTCAAACAATTGTGGGTCCAAAATAATTAGGAGAAAAAAGGATGGTTTCCTCTGTACTGAACACGTACAGACTCTTTTCTTATCATCATCCCCTAAATGATATAGTATAACAACTATTTACATAGCATTTACATTGGATTAGGTGCTACAAGTAATCTAGAGATGACTCAAAGTATATGGGTGGATGTCTGTAGGTTATATGCAAACACCACATCATTTTATATAAGGAACTTGAGCATCCATGGATTTTTGGTATCTATAGGGATCCTGAAACCAATCCCCCATAGATACCAAGGGATGACTGTGCTCTAAACTCTCAGAATCACTGTGGTAGACCCTCTGGTTCAAATAAAATGGGGCTGAGACAGAAATAAGTTGATTTAGCTGAAATGGAACTATTGATTATTTAGGACAAAAGTGCTTCTGAACTATGAACATGCGACTAGTGTCTGGTATATAGAAATGGACACGATCTTTCCAGTAGTACAACCAAGCTGTTCTGGGCCAATTCTACTACCTGGTGGTTGACACAAGGAAAACTGTTTAAATGAACGTTTTCTGCAACTTTCTTCTTGTGGTATAGAGGTAGGGTCTAAAGACCTATATGATTAAAAAGCCTGAATAACTCTGATGCACATCTCAGAATAGGGACCATTACTCTAGGCAATGGCTTTTGTTTGTATTTTGGTTTTGTTTGAAATCTCTTTGGGCTCATTAGGGAATCAAGAATCTGATAAAAACTACCCATTTGAAAATTACACATACATAATTTATCATATGCTTTTTTTTTTTTGGTAGGTGGGAGACAGGGTCTGGCACTGTTGCCCAGGCTGGAGCGCAGTGATGCAAACTCAGTTCACTGCAACCTCTGTTTCCTGGGCTTGAGCCATCCTCCTGCTTTAGCCTCCCAAGTAGCTGGGACTACAGGTGCCTGCCACCACACCTGGCAAACTTTTGTATTTTTTGTAGAGACAGGGTTTCGCCATTGTTGTCCAGCTGGTCTTGAACTCCTGAGCTCAAGCCATCTGCCTCCCTTGGCTTCCCAAAGTGCTGGGATTACAGGTGTGAACCACCACGCCTGGCCAAGCGTATGTTTTTGAGGCCCATTGTCTTTCTGAATTTTTGAATACATACTACATGAGTATCTTCAAACATTGAGCAACAACAAATATTCTTTGTGAAATGCCAGTAAAAAAAAAAAAGTATTATATTTCCAGGTAAAATGAGACATGGGTTTTTTTAAAGTCACTGAATGTGCGTGGAAGTATTTTTGAGACTCGCTAAGGAAATAGAGACACCAGCACTCTCTGTAATTTTTAGTAAAAGACTCCTATCTGAGGGAATCTTGGGATTCCCCAAAAAAGGATCTCAGTTTGATCAACCTACAATGAAGGTCAACAAGTCCTACCCAGAAATTCAGAACACCTACCGGTCTTTAGTTCCCTAGTCTTAATTACCAGAGATTTGAGGATAGTATCTACGAGAAGCCAGAAAAAAAGGCAATTAGGAGAGAAGAGACTATCTGGGAAGAAGAAAACTTGTAAAAATCATTTATTGCCTCTGCAGACACTGCATCTATGTAAAAATAACAGGATGCTTTAAAAAAAAAAAAAAAAAAGGAGGTCTTAGACACAAATTTCTCTGACCTGAAAGTAATGAGCTTCGAGACTGAAAAGGCCTATCAAGTGTCCAGGACAGTGGATAAAAGTAGACCTATACCATGATACATCACAGTGAAATTTCAGGACACTTGAAAGAAAGAAAGAAAAGGTAAAGCTTCCCGCCAAAAACAAAAACATGTTTTATATAAAAGATTTAAGAATCAGAATGGCATCAGACTCTCCAACTGCAAAAGACAAAGCAGTGCCTTCAAAATTCTGAGAAAAAAATAATGTCTACATTAAAATTTTTATATTTATCTTCAATTTTTTTTTTTTTGAGACGGAGTCTCACTCGGTCGCCCAGGCTGGAGTGCAGTGGCCAGATCTCGGCTCACTGCAAGCTCCGCCTCCCGGGTTTACGCCATTCTCCTGCTTCAGCCTCCTGATAGCTGGGACTACAGGCGCCCGCCACCTCGCCCGGCTAGTTTTTTTTTTTTTTTTGTATTTTTTTTTTTTAGTAGAGACGGGGTTTCACCATATTAGCCAGGATGGTCTCGATCTCCTGAGCTCGGGATGTGCCCGTCTCGGCCTCCCAATATCTTCAATTTTTAAAATACCCAAACTATCAAATAAATGTGAGGCTAAGTAAGAATTAAGAGCAACAAGGCTTTTGTTTTGTTTTTTAAACTTCTTTTGGGTCAATCATGAGATGTAGAATCTAATAAAACCTTTTTATGGTTTATCTCCCATAAACCATTTTTTCAGGAAAGGAGATGATATGCTCCACCAAAATAAAGTACATCAAGGAAAAAAGGCATCTTTTGTCCTTGATGGAAGAAAGAGGAAGTCCAGTACTAAAGTATGGCAAAGGGAATCCCTAGGGTGATGAAAGATGTCCCCAACATGACAGCTGTGCAAGAGACCTACAGGCATCCACCCCAGACTAGAGACTGGAGCAGTCAGAAGAAAGATTTCTTCAAGAAGATGAAATTCATAGAACACCTAAATTGTTTGGATAGAGGAGATTAACACATAAAAGGAGATTTCCTGACACTAGAGGACAGTTACACATAAGAGAACACACCAAACAAATGAAAAAACCAAGGCAATCATTTGGGCAAATGTATACTGGCAAAACAGTCACTTTAAGACACTATTTCCATACAACTGATGCTATTTGGCAATAAAAAGGAATGAAGTACCGATATATGGATGAAATTCAAAAATATTAAGCAGGCTGAGTGCAGTGGCTCAAGCCTATAATCCCAGCATTTTGGGAGGCTGAGGCGGGTGGATCAGTTGAGGTCGGTACTTCGAGACCAGCCTGGCCAACATGGGGAAACTTCGTTTCTACTAAAAATACAAAAATTAGTTGGGTGTGGTGGCGCATGCCTGTAATCCCAGCTACTCAGGAGGCTAAGGTATCAGAATTGCTTGAACCCCAGAGGCAGAGGTTTCAGTGAGCCGAGATCATGCCAGTGCACTCCAGCCTGGGCAACAGAGTAAGACTCTGTCTTTAAAAAAGAAAAAGAAAAAAAAAATATATATATATACACACATACACACACAATATATATATATGAAAGCTAAGTGAGAGACACAGGAGACCATATATTATATGATTCCATTTATATGAGATGTCCAGAATAGGCAAATCTTAATAGAGACAGAAAGTAGATGAGTGACTGCCTAGGACTGGGGGAGAAAGAAGAATAAAGGGGGTGATTGCAAACAGGCATGCAGTTTCTTTTGGGGTGATAGTATTCTAAAGTTGTGCATATAGTTGCAAAACCACACAAATATGCAAAACCCATTGAATTTTATACTTCAAACAGAATTTTATGATATGTAAGTTATATCTTAATAAAGCTTTTTTTTTTTTTAAAGTAGAGCCAGAAAAAAAGAACATCATTTTCCAATCCCCCTGATAACAAGATCTTGGAAACGTGTGAAAAATAAAACTTCCCAGGCCTGTCTTCAGTCTCCACTCCAGAAGAAAGGCCTGAGAAGAGGCATACTTAAGCACTTACGTGCTTGCTGTTGTGAGTGACATTTATATAATTCTAATGATGTAAATGTAAACTAATGATGTACATCCTGTAAACTAATCTAACAAAAATCAGTACATTAGTAGAATGGATGGATAAAAAGTTTGTGGGTTCATGGTGGGGGTGAGGAGAGTGAAAAAGAGATAAATCCTTCCCTATGTAAAGATGCCAAAACTGAACACTCAAGAATTAGAGGCCAGGCACGGTGGCTCACATCTGTAATCCCAGCACTTTGGGAGGCTAAGGCAGGTGAATCGCTTGAGCCTAGGAGTATGAGACCAGGCTGGGCAACAATGTGAGACCCTGTCTCTACAAAAAACACAAAAATTAGCTGGGCGTGGTAGTGTGTACCTGTAGTCCCAACTACTCAGGAAGCTGAGGTGGAAGGATTGCTTGAGCACAGGAGGTCAAGGCTGCAGTGAGCTATGGTCCCACCACCACTGCATTCTAGCCTGGGTGATAAAGTGCGACCCTGTCTAAAAAACCAAAACAACAAAAACAGAATTAGTTTGAAAATAGTGGCCTGCAGAGAGCAAGTATGAGATTGCTTCTTTTTTTTTTTTTTGAGACAGGGTATCACTCTGTCACCCAGGCTGGAGTGCAGTGGCACGATCTCAGCTTACTGCAGCCTCTAGCTCCCCGGCTCAGGTGATCCTCCCACCACAGTCTTCTGAGTAGGTGGGACTACAGGCGTGGGCCACCACACCTGGCTAATTTATATACTTTCTTTACAGACAGAGTTTTGCTATGTTGCCCAAGCTGGTCTCAAACTCTTGGGCTTGTGCAATCCACCCACCTTGGCCTCCCAAAGTGCTGAGATTACAGGCGTTAAGCCACTTTGTCCAGCCAAGACTGCTTCTTTTTGTAAAAGTCTTTTAATTATTCTTTGGCTCTTTAAATTATTTGTATGACAAATGTAAACAGTAAAAAATTAAAACCTCCACTTCAAAAGAAGAAATAAGATATATGCTTTATCCAAAATTCAAAGACTGACAGCTGGGTGTGGTGGCTCACGCCTGTAATCCCAGCACTTTGGGAGGCCGAGGCAGGTGGATCATTGAGGTCAGGAGCTTGAGACCAGCCTGGCCAACATGGTGAAACCCCGTCTCTACTAAAAATACAAAAATTAGTGGGGTGTGGTGGCAGGCACCTGTAATCCCAGCTACTCGGAAGGCTGAGGCAGGAGAATTGCTTGAACCCGGGAGGTGGGGGTTCACTAGCCGAGATCACGCCACTGCACTCCAGCCTGGGTGACAGAGCAAGACTCTGTCTCGAAAAAAAAAAAAAGAATTTACACCCTCAACAACACTGAAAAGTTCTGGTTTCCCTACAACACTGCATCACTTTTTTGCTTTTTCATTTTTGTCAGTTAGATAAGTAAAAAGTTTAAAACATTCATTCATGAGACAGGGTCTCCCTCTGTCACCCAGGCTACAGTGCAAGGACACAATCATAGCTCACTGCATCCTTGAACTCCTGGGCTCAAGTGATCCTCCTGCCTCAGACTCCTGAGTAGCTAGGACTTAACAGGTGCATGTCACCATGCATGGCTTTTTTTTTTTTTTTTTTTTTTTTTGAGACAGGATGTCGCTGTGTTGTCTCGGCTGGAATAAAGTGACAAGATCATGGCTCACGGCAGCCTCAAAACTCTGGGCTCTAGCAATTCTCCCACCTCAGCCTCCTGAGTAGCTAGGACTACAGGAACACTCCACCACACCAACTAGTATTTATTTTATTTCTGTAGAGATGAGGTTTCACTCTGTTGCCCAGGCTGGTGTTTAACTACTAGCCTCAAGGAATTCCCTCACCTCAGCCTTCCAAAGTGGTGGGATTACAGTCATGAGCCACTGAACTTAGACTGTGACTAACGTTTTTTGTACAGGCAGGGTCTCACTATGTTCCTTAGGCTGGTCTTGAACTCCTGGCCTCAAGCAATCCTCCTGCCTCAGCCTCCTGAAGTGCTGCAATTATAGGTGTGAGTCATGGTGCCTGGCCTTTAACTTTTTATTATGGATTTTTTTAAAAAAAATAAAGTGAATAATTCAGTGAATCCCCATGTTGTCATCACCTTGCTCTAACAATCATTAAAATATGGCCACTTTGTTTCCATGTTAACATTCCCCCCTCCACCCTCACCCTGGCAACCATGGACTATTTATTTGTAAGCAAATGAAAAAGGATTTTTAAATAATGACCTTGGCCTGTTGAAATAGCTATATTTCAACATTTTTAAAAAATTTAATATATATATATATTTTAAAAATTACATAATCAAATTAAGTCCTTCATATTATTTTATCTTCAAAGATGGGTATATAAAATAAGTAAAAACAAGTTTATGTTATAATCTTTGTTTCTAATGAATGTCTTCTAGATTCTGTAACATTTTAAAATAATGTATTTCAGGTATTCATTAGATGTGCTATCTTCCAAATAACATCAGCAAAAAGAGTCACAACTACCAGAGAGACATTCTCACTGGCTATTCAACTCAGTGAGCTGCTCTAGAGTCTTTACTTCTGTGAGAATATTAGAGATGTTAAGAGTAGCCTTCTGACTTGCTAATTCGCTAGACCAGTAATTTGGTATGTATAATAACCCCCTGGGTGACTGGACGTGGTGGCTCACACTTGCAATCCCAGCACTTTGGAAGGCTGAGGCTGGCAGATCACTTGAAGTCCGAAGTTCGAGATCAGCCTGGCCAAATGAAACCCTGACTCTACTAAAAATACAAAAATTAGCCGGGTGTAGTGATGCATGCCTGTAGTCCCAGCTTAGTCCCAGCTACTCAGGAGGCTGAGGCAGGAGAAGGGCGTGAACCCGGGAGGTGGAGCTTGCAGTGAGCTGAGATCGCACCACTGCACTCCAGCCCAGGCGACAGAGCAAGACTCCATCTCAAAAAAAAAAAAAAAAAAAAAAAGGAACTGCCTAGGTTTATTATTTATAAAAAAAAAAAAACAAAAAAAGGATTCTTGAGCCCTACTCTCAAACATGTGAATTCAGCAGGACAGGCCCAGGAGTTTGTATTTTAAACAAGTACCCCAGGTGATTCTGAAGAGGGTGGTCGGTCCATAGATCCTACTTTGAGATGCCCTGCTCTAAAGGAACTGGATTTGGGAATTGACTATATTAGACCATGTTAAGAAAATCTGACCAGGGTAAATAAATTTAGATGTAAAGATTCCTTGTTAATTTATCACTTCCATTTTCACACTGTCCACTGACATATTTTTAAAATACTCTAGCCTAAATGTGGACACACAACCAACCAGAGCGGGGAAAAATCAAAACGAAAATAAACATGAGGCTAGTAAATAATACCTTTAAGATATGACCTAGTCTTTGGGGTTTAGACACCTTCACCATCTAGTTTCAAATCTAGGCCCATTAAGGTGTTTTGTGCGATTCATCACTGAAGCGCACCCAATTTTAGACATCTCAAAAATCACAGTCTACACTTGAGAGAACATATGTGTTTGGGTGAAACAGCATCAGAACCTTTTCTTTTCTTCTTCCTACTAAGTGTCAGTCTTCAAGTTTTATTCCAAGGATCAGCTTCATATCCAGGTGACGAGCCATATCCTTTAAGGAATAACATGTCCACCCTTAGGAATACAGTCTTAGTTTATAGACATTGATAGATAAACTACTTTTTTGTTTTTGTTTTTAGACAAAGTCTCACTGTGTTGCCCAGGCTGGAGTGCAGTGGTGTGATCTCAGCTTACTGTAACCTCTCTGCCTCCCAGGCTCAAGCAATTTTCCTGCCTCAGCCTCAGTAGCTGGGATTATTTTTTTAGGCACCCACAACCACACCCAGCTAATTCTGTTTTGTATTTTTGGTAGAGACGGGGTTTCACCATGTAGGCCAGGCTGTTCTCGAACTCCTGATCTTAAGTGATCTGCCCGCCTTGGTCTCCCAAAGTGCTGGGATTACACGCGTGAACCACTGGCGCCCAGCAAGATTAAGTATTTTTTAGTACAACAACTCAACAGGCATAGGAGAGACATATACATCGGGGTGTATGTGTGGGGTAGGCTGGAGGGGGCATTTTGTTATAATAAGATATGAGTCAATTAAGAATCAGTGCCAATGACAATGGTTTTTTTTTTTTTTAAGACAGAGTCTTAATCTGTTGTTCCAGACTGGAGTGCAGTGGTGTAATCTTGGCTGACTGCAACCTCTGCCTCCCGGGTTCAAGTAATTCTCCTGCCTCAGCTTCCTGAGTAGCTGGGATTACAGGCCTACACCACCATACTTGGCTAATTTTTGTATTTTTAGTAAAGATGGGGTTTTGCCATATTGGCCAAGCTGATCTTGAACTTCTGGACTCAAGTGATTCACCTGTCTTGGCCTCCCAAAGTGCTGGGATGACAGGGGTGAGCCACTGCACCAAGCCAACAATGCTATTTTGATAAAATCCCACTAATATACCTTGATGTTTCTTGACTAGGTTAGTAATTTTAGGTTGACTTTTGGAATATTCTTATATAATTTGTTTGAAATTTGTGGATTAAAAATGATTAGGTGCCACTGCCAACATTTTAAAACCATTCTTCATGATCAGCTCATCAGACACTGGTACTATTATTATACCATCAGTCTGTTGCTTCTTTCGGACCCAGGCTCTCATTAGAACAGTATGAAAGTTTTGCTGTAATTATGTTCCCATTTTATTTTTTTTCTTAGACCAGATATCCACACCAACCCAGTTTTAGATAGGTCTCAGAAGATTATCTCTATGGAAACCCAGGAACTTTAATATAAACGTATACACACACAAACATACAAATGAAATATATGTTTCTTAGGGTCAGGCCCTTTCCAAGACTCTGAGTAGGGTTTTGGCTTCTAGAACAATGGAGTCTGTACCAATTATTGTTTTTTTTTTTTTTTTGAGATGGGGTCTCCCTGTGTCACCCAGGTTGGAGTGCAGTGGCACTATCACAGCTCACTGTAGCCTCCACCTCCCTGACTCAAGCAAGCCTTCTGCCTCAGCCTTCCGAGTAGCCGAGATCACAGACATGTGCCACCACACCCAGCTAATTTTAAAATTGTTTGTACAGATGAGGTCTTGATATGTTGCCCAGGCTGGTCTTGAACTCCTGGGCTCAGGTGATCCTTCCACCTCAGCCTCCCAAAGTGTAGGGGTTATAGGCATGAGCCGCTGTGCCCAGCCACCAATTATTCTTTCTAGGTAGAAATTATCACATGGTGTCACACCCGAAAAGCCTAATTAGATACGAAAACATGTGCTTAAAATATGGAGGCAAGAGAGCATGGTAGGTCTGAGGAGCTGTTAAGAAGTTTAATATTAGTGTATGAGGGTGTTTGGGTTAGGGGGAGTGACATGGAGGTGCATATTGCTAAGCAAAAGAAGCTTATCTGAAAAAGGCCAGATAGTGTATGATTATGACTATATGACATTCTGGAAAAGGAAAAATTATGGAGACAGTAAGCAGTGGTTGCAGGAGTTCAGGGGGCAGAAGAGGGATGAACAGGTGGAACATAGGAGATTGTTAGGCAGTGCAACCATTTTCTATTCTACTGTAATGGTGGATACATGTCATTATACATTTGTCAAAACATATAGAATGTACAACACAAAGAATGAACCCTAATGTAAACTATGGACTTCAGTTAATAATAATGTGTCAATGTTGGCTCATCAATTGTAACTTATGTATTAAAATACTGCAGGATGTCAATTATAGAAGAAACGCAGAAGGTGTTGAGGGGGCACATGGTAACTCTCTTAATTTTCCACTTAATTTTTAATTATTCTGTAACTCTGACTGTCCCCCAAGATAAAGTCTACTGGTTAACAATTAGATGTTCAGTGTTTTTTCCTATGGCCACAATGCTCTAATGGCAAAATTGCTTGAGAAAAGTTTGACGCTATGTGTGTTTCAAGAATGTATTTAGGGCCAGGTGCAGTAGCTCATGCTTGTGATCCCAGCAGGTTGGGAAGTCGAGGCAGGTGGATCACTTGAAGTCAGGAGTTCGAGACCAGCCCGGCCAAAGTGGTCAAACCCTGTCTCTACTAAAAATACAAAAATTAGCCAGGCAAGGTGGCACACGCCCGTACTCCTAGCTACTTGGGAGGCTGAAGTAGGAGACTTGCTTGAACCTGGGAGGTGGAGGTTGCAGTGTGCCGAAATGGTGCCACTGCACTCCAGTCTGGGCGAAAGAGTGAGACACTGTCTCAAAAAAAAAAAAAAAAAAAAAAAGGAAAAAGAAAATAATGTATGTATTTAGGCTCATTTTAAAGTGAAATAAAACACAGGAAAATGCACAGATTTTAAGTGTACAAGTTGGTAAAATTTTACTTACATACATAGTCATGAAATTATCACCCAGATTGAGCTATAGTGCATTTTCCACACCCCAGGAGACTCCCATGTGTCTTCATCCAGAAATTGCCCTACACTCTTCCGGTAACCATCATTCTGACATCTACCATCACACAATAGTTCTATCTATTCTTGTATTTAATATAAAGGATTATATGGTATGCATTTGTTTCTGTATCCTGTTATTCAACATTATGTCTGTGAGATTCACCAATGTTGGCATGTAGCATGGTAGTTCATGCTTTTTCTGTGTGGCACAGTATTGCATTTGTGATTACATCATAACTTATCCATTCTAATGTTAATGGCCATTTGGGTTGTCTCCAATCTATTACATATAACGCCGTTACAAGCATTCTTAAACATGTCTTTTGGTTAATATATGCACTCATTTCTCGAGTGTAACTTCTGTGTCATAGAGAAGATTTAGTAAATACTGCCAAACCATTTTCCACAGTTTGTAATAGTTTCCTTAATTTTTGCAAGAGAACTTTTACTTTACTTTCTGCCTAGTTAATTGTCAAAGCCGATTAATGGTCCCTTAACTGACCACACTGAATAACTTAATTCCATGTTCTTAATAGAAAATACAACACTGAATTTTCAGCTATCCAATCATGTTAGTGAAGATATGGAATAGGAAGTCTTGTACATGGCTGGTGGGAGTGTAAATTTGTATAAGCACTTTGGAAAATGGCTTTGCAGTATCAACTAAAGTTGAATGTCTACACCCTTCATACCTAGAGTAACTATACACTTCAGTGTGCTTGGGACAGTCCTGGCTTATCCCTGTTGTTACATAATAATTTTTAATTATTTTCATTCTCAAAAGTGTGCTGGTTTGAACAATTAGTCACCCAGCAATTCCATTCCTAGGCATACAAAAAACAGAAATAAATATATTACACCAAAAATTTTATAACAGGGCTCATAACAGTTTTATTCATAATAACCCCAAACGGAAATAACTCCAATGTATACAATAGTCAAATGCACAAACTATGATATATTCGTAAGAGATGAACAGACTACTGCTGCATGGGACTACATGGATAAATATCAGCGTTGAGTGAAAGACCCAAACCCCAAATAACTCATTCTATATGATTACATTAGTAAAATGTTAAAAACCAGGGATCTCGTTTGTGATATGAGAAGTCAGGAAAATGAGGAGATGAGGGAGAGAGTGTGGGAGGAGTGGCAAGGGCCTTCTGAAATTCTGGTAATGCTCTAGTTCTTCACCTGGCTGAGAATTAAATGGGCATGCTCATTTTTGTGATAATTCATCAAGCTAGACACTTATGGTGTGTATTTTTCTGTACATATCTCATACTTTAATAAAAATGTATCCTAAATAAAAGTCTAAGAAATAATATCTATAAAAGGTTGTTGGAAAGACATGCAACTGCCATTCATTCTTCCACTAGTATACCTCTGGATCTAACCAGATGACCAGTAAGTTATGTATTTAGATCCCACTGTTTTTGCTCATTACAAAATAGGTCTTTATATGTTAAACCATTAGCCTAACACTTTCCTGTTTAGTACATTTCCTTATCCTCTTCATATAGACCCATAAGAGAAATTTCTTTCAAAAGTTTAGAAATAGGAAAAGAACAACTGGTTTGGCTTTGTCTTACTAGACACATTCTTCAACATGTTATGCTCCTTACTTTGCTTTGGCTACCAAATATGTGACCTACTTTGATACTGTATGCATTTCTGTTTGCTAATATTAACTCTCATCTTGCCAGATTTCACCTTACCAATGATTCTTTTAACTGTTAGATTGAATCATATATTGCCACTTTTTAAGTGAATGTCAAGTATCAGTAATTTATTTTGGTTTAACCTAGTATTTGATTATTTTTGTGTCATATGTATTCATACAAACTGCGTAGAAATCTATGGGGAACAAGGTAGGGTATAAATACAAAAATAAACATTTGTCACTGTGCATAATGAGTCTCAGTTTCAATTATTTGTTTGGTTGTATTCTAAGAATAAGGTCATTCATAAAACAATCAAATATGGCTCCACATTTATTGGTAGTTTGACCATTTAGACAATAATAGAAAGACTAGCCAGAACCAAATCCCTAATCCAGTAACAAAATAAAAACAAACAAAAAACGTGCTTCTTTTATTTTAAAAGTCTTTTTTTGTTTTCTAGTATTATGCTGATATTGTTAAACTATTAGCATTTTATAAACCATTTTAAAAATAATGTTTATAGTATTTAAATCAATAGGCATATTTTCATAAATACTTTCATAAAAATTGTACTTATTGTTTTCATAAATACTTTCATAAATATTGTACTTAACACATGATTGAATGTATTAACACATGATTGAATATATGTAGATAAATTTTTTCTAAATCATATGATTTGACACTAGAGCTAAATACTTAAAATAAGCACTGTTTGGAAAAATATGGAATAATTGGTTGCTGCAGATGTATTCTATCTCTTCTGTTAGTCCCTTGATGGCAGGGATTATTTCTGAATCATTTTTATATCCTAGAACTTAGTACTCTGACTTGATAAGAGCAGGCACATTACTTGGTAAGAGCAGGCACATGAACTACACTGAAAAGATGGTAGGATTCTTGAAAAAGCCCTAGGTAGCAAGGCCACTGAGGCCAGACTGCCTCTCCAGATTCCCTCCTCTCTGGGCAGGGCATCTCTGAAAAAAAAACAGCGCAGCCCCAGTCGGGACTTATAGATAAAACCCCCACCTCCCTGGGACAAAGCACCTGGGGGAAGGGGCAGGTGGGGGCACAGCTTCAGCAGACTTATACATCCCTGCCTGGCAGCTCTGAAGAGAGCAGCGGATCTCCCAACACAGTGTTCAAGCTCTGATAAGGGACAGATTGCCTCCTCAAGTGGGTTCCTGACCCCCGTGTATCCTGACTGGGAGACACCTCCCAGTAGGGGCTGACAGCCACCTCATACAGGAGAGCTCTGACTGCCATCTGGCAGGTGCCCCTCTGGGATGAAGCTTCCAGAGGAAGAAACAAGCAGCAATCTTTGCTGTTCTGTAGATTCCACTGGTGATACTCAGGCAAACAGGGTCTGGAGTGGACCTCCAGCAAACTCCAGCAGACCTGCAGCAGAGGGGCCTGTCAGAAGGAAACCTAACAAACAAAAAGGCATAGTATCAACATCAACAACAACAAAAAGGATGTCCACTCAGAGATCCCAGCTGAAGGTCACCGACTTCAAAGACCAAAGGTTGATAAATCCACGAAGATGGGGAGAAACCAGCGCAAAAAGGCTGAAAATTCCAAAAACCAGAATGCCTCTTCTCCTCCAAAGGATCACAACTCCTTGCCAGCAAGAGAACAAAACTGGATGGAGACTGAGTCTGATGAACTGACAGGAGTAGGCTTCAGAAAGTGGGTAACGACAAACTCCTCCGTGCTAAAGGAGCATGTTATAACCCAATGCAAGGAAGTTAAGAACCTTGAAAAAAGGTTAGATGAATTGCTAACTAGAATAAACAGTTTAGAGAAGAACATAAATGACCTGATGGAGCTGAAAAACATAACATGAGAATTTCATGAAGCATACACAAGTATCAATATCCGAATCGATCAAGCGGAAGAAAGGATATCAGAGATTGAAGATCAACTCAATGAAATAAACCAAGAAGACAAGATTAGAGAAAAAAGAGTGAAAAGAAACAAACAAAGCCTCCAAGAAATATGGGACCATGTGAAAAGACCAAATCTACATTTGATTGTTATACCTGAAAGTGATGGGGAGAATGGAACCAAGTTGGAAAAATCATGATATTATCCAGGAGAACTTCCCCAACCTAGCAAGGCAGGCCAACATTCAAATTCAGGAAATACAGAGAACAGCACACAGATACTCCTTGAGAAGAGCAACCCCAAGACACATAATCGTCAGATTCACCAAGGGTGAAATGAAGGAAAAACTGTTAAGGGCGGCCAGAAAGAAACGTTGGGTTACCCACAAAGGGAAGCCCATCAGACTAACAGCAAATCTATCAGCAGAAACTTTACAAGCCAGAAGAGATTGGGGGCCAATATTCAACATTCTTAGAGAAAATACTTTTCAACCCAGAATTTCATATCCAGACAAACAAAGCTTCATAAGCGAAGGAAAAATAAAATTCTTTACAAACAACTGCTGAGTGATTTTGTCACCATCAGGCCTACCTGACAAGAGCTCCTGAAGGAAGCACTAAATATGGAAAGCATCAGCCGGTACCAGCCACTGCAAAAACATACCAAATTGTAAAGACTATTGACACTATGAAGAAACTGCATCAATTAGCGGACAAAATAACCAGCTAGCATCATAATGGCAGGATCAAATTCACACATAACAATATTAACCTTAAACATAAATGGGCTAAATGCCCCAATTAAAAGATATAGACTGGCAAATTGGATAAAGAGGCAAGACCCATCAGTGTGCTGTATTCAGGAGACCCATCTCACATGCAAAGACACACACAGGCTCAAAATAAAGGGATGGAGGAAAATCTACCAAGCAAATGGAAAGCAAAAAAAAAAAAAAAAAAAAAAAAAAAAAAA
>NC_045434.1:129026589-129127705 GCF_002776525.5 Piliocolobus tephrosceles | reverse complement strand
AAAAAAAAGAAAAAAAAAAAAAAAAAAAAAAAAAAAAAAAAAAAGCAGGGGTTGCAATCCTATTCTCTGATAAAAGAGACATTAAACCAACAAAGATCAAAAGAGACAAAGAAGGCCATTACATAATGGTAAAAGGATCAATTCAACAGAAAGAGCTAACCATCCTAAATATATGTGCACCCAATACAGGAGTGCCCAGATTAATAAAGCAAGTCCTTACAGACTTAGACTCCCACATAATAATAGTGAGAGACTTTAACACCCTACTGTCAATATTAGATCAACAAGACAGAAGGTTAACAAAGATATCCAGGGCTTGAAATCAGCTTTGGACCAAGCAGACCTAGTGGACATCTAGATAACTCTCCACCCCAAATCAACAGAATATACATTCTTCTCAGCATCTCATCACACTTATTCTAAAACTGACCACATAATTGTACTTCCAAACACTCCTCAGCAAATGCAAAAGAACGGAAATCATAATAAACAGCATCTCAGACCACAGTGCAATCAAATTAGAACTCAGGATTCAGAAACTCACTCAAAACCACAAAACTACATGGAAACTGAACAACCTGCTCCTGAATGACTACTGGGTACATAATGAAACGAAGGCAGAAATAAAGATGTTCTTTGAAACCAATGAGAACAAAGACACAATGTACCAGAATCTCTGGGACACATTTAAAGCACTGTGTAGAGTGAAATTTATAGCATTAAATGCCTACAAGAGAAAGCAGGAAACATCTAGAATCGACACCCTATCATCACACTGAAAGAACTAGAGAAGCAGGAGCAAACAAATTCAAAAGCTAGCAGAAGTCAAGAAATAACTAATATTAGAGCAGAACTGAAGGAGATAGAGACATGAAAACCCCTTCAAAAAAATCAATGAATCCAGGAGCTGTTTTTTTATTTTTTTGAAAAGATCAACAAAATAGATAGACTGCTAGTCAGACTAATAAAGAAGAAAAGAAAGAAGAATCAAATGGGTGCAAAAAAAGAAAATGATAAAGGGGATATCACCACTGATCCCAAAGAAATACAAACTACCATCAGAGAATGCTATAAACACCTCTATGCAAATAAATTGAAAATCCAGAAGAAATGGATGCATTCCTGGACACATACACCCAAGACTAAACCAGGAAGAAGTCGAATCCCTGAATAGACCAATAACAAGTTCTGAAATTGAGGCAGCAATTAATAGCCTACCAACCAAAAAAAGTCCAGGACCGGACAGATTCACAGTTGAATTCTACCAGAGGTACAAATAGGAGCTGGTACCATTCCTTCTGAAACTATTCCAAACAATAGAAAAAGAGGGAATCCTCCTTAACTCATGAGGCCAGTATCATCCTGATACCAAAACTTGGCAGAGACACAAAAAAACCCCAAAATTTTAGGCCAATATCGCTGATGAACATTGATGCAAAAATCCCCAATACAACACTGGCAAACCGAATACAGCAGCATGTCAAAAAGCTTATCCACCACGATCAAATCAGTTTCATCGCGGGGATGCAAGGCTGGTTAAATATACGCAAATCAATAAACGTAATCCATCACATAAACAGAACTAATGACAAAGACTACATGATTATCTAAGTAGACGCAGAAAAGGCCTTCGACAATATTCAACAGCCCTTCATGCTAAAAACTCCCAATAAACTAGGTATTGATGGAACGTATCTCAAAATAATAAGAGCTATTTATGACAAACCCACAGCCAATATCATACAGAGTGAGCAAAAACTGGAAGCATTCCCTTTGAAAACCAGCACAAGACAAGGATGTCCTCTCTCACCACTCCTATTCAACATAGTATTGAAAGTTCTGGCCAGAGCAATCAGGCAAGAGAAATAAATAAAGCATATTCAATTAGGAAGAGAGGAAGTCAAATTGTCTCTGTTTGCAGATGACATGATTGTATACTTAGAAAAACCCATCATCTCAGCCCAAAATCTCCCTAAGCTGATAAGCAACTTCAGCAAAGTCTGAGCATACAAAATCAACGTGCAAAAAATCACAAGCATTCCTATACACCAATAACAGACCAACAGAGAGGCAAATCATGAAGGAACTCCAATTCATAACTGCTAGTAAGAGAATAAAATACCTAGGAATACAACTTACAAGGGATGTGAAGGACCTCTTCAAGGAGAACTACAAACCACAGCTCAAGGAAATAAGAGAGGACACAAACAAATGGAAAAACATTCCATGCTCATGGATAGGAAGAATCAATATTCTGACAATGGTCATACTGCCCAAAGTAATTTCTAGATTCAATGCTATCCCCATCAAGCTACCATTGACTTTCTTCACAGAATTGGAAAAAAACTACTTTAAATTTCATATGGAACCAAAAAAGAGCCCGTATGGCCAAGACAATCCTAAGCAAAAAGAACGAAGCTGAAGGTATCATGCTACCTGACTTCAAACTATACTACAAGGCTACAATAACCAAAACAGCATGGTATTGGTACCAAAATAGAGATATAGATCAATGGAACAGAACAGAGGCCTCAGCAATAATGCCACACATGTACAACCATCTGATCTTTGACAAACTTGACAAAAGCAAGCAATGGGGAAAGGATTCCCTATTTAATAAATGGTGTTGGGAAAACTGGCTAGCCATATCCAGAAAGCTGAAACTGGATCTCTTCCTTACACTTTATGCACAAATTAACTCAAGATGGATTAAAGACTTAAACATAAGACCTGAAACCATAAAAACCCTAGAAGAAAACCTAGGTAATACCATTCAGGACATAGGCACGGGCAAGGACTTCATGACTAAAACACCAAAAGCAATGGCAACAAAAGCCAAAATTGACACATGGGATCTAATTAAACTAAAGAGCTTCTGCACAGCAAAAGAAACTATCATCAGGGTGAACAGGCAACCTACAGAATGGGGGAAAATTTTTTGCAATCTATATTTGCATCTGACAAAGGGCTAATATCCAGAATCTACAAAGAACTTAAACAAATTTACAAGGAAAAAACAAACAACCCCATCAAAAAGTGGGCAAAGGACATGAACAGACACTTCTCAAAAGAAGACATTTATGCACCCAACAAACATATGACAAAAAGCTGATCATCACTGGTCATTAGAGAAATACAAATCAAAACTACAATGAGATACCATCTCATGCCAGTTAGAATGGTGATCATTAAAAAGTCAGGAAACAACAGATGCTGGAGAAGATGTGAAGAAAAAGGAACACTTTTACACTGTTGGTGGGAGTGTAAATTAGTTCAACCATTGTGGAAGACAGTGTGGTGATTCCTCAAGGATCTAGAACTAGAAATACCATTTGACCCAGCAATCTCATTACTGGGTATATAACCAAAGGATTATAAATCATTCTACTATAAAGACACATGTACACATATGTTTACTGTGGCACTGTTCACAATAGCAAAGACTTGGAACCAACTCAAATGCCCATCAATGACAGACCGGATAAAAAAAATGTGGCACATATACATCATGCAATACCATGCAGCCATAAAAAAGGATGAGTTCATGTCCTTTACAGGGACATGGATGGAGTTGGAAACCATCATTCTCAGCAAACTAACAGAAGAACAGAAAACCAAACATTGCATGTTCTCACTCATAAGTGGGAGTTGAACGATGAGAACACATGGACACAGGGAGGGGAACATCACACACCAGGGCCTGTTGTGGGGTGGGGGGCTAGGGGAGGATAGCATTAGGAGAAATACCTAATGTAGATGACGGGTCGATGGGTGCAGCAAACCACCATGGCACGTGTATACCTATGTAACAAACCTGCACGTTCTGCACATGCACCCCAGAACTTAGAGTATAATAAAAAAAAAAAAAAAAAAAAGAAAAAGCTCTAGGTACTATTTATTTATCCCATCCTTTTAAACGCTGAAGGAGAACATTAATAAGCAGACAGATGGGAGTACTAACAATACAAGACCCAAATAACATATTCATTCTTACCTGATGTGGACTGCTTCATCATGTTATGCATTAAGAGACAAAGTATAAAAAGTAAAAACATGTAGAATTTATTTAAATAATACTTAAGACATCTGACACACTCAGCACAAGTTTAATAGTTAACAAAATCTTTTTTTATAACCTCTAAATCTACTTTAACGAAATCTTAACTTTCCACTATCAATAAAGAGATTGGATTTTAGAACTTCTCTGTGTGTATTAAATAATGCTGGACTCCCCAAAACATTTAGTAATGATAAAAGGAAAGCAATAAGTTATTATACAATTTACAAAGAATAAAGTATACGAATGCAGTATAGTTAATAAGAAAACAGGAAACTGTCATGTTCATAGTCTGAGGAAAGGTTTTGACAGGAAACAGCAGAGTTTCTTACTGTATGATAGTAAAAATTCAAACACTAAAAAAACACTATTTAAAAAAGATTACAGCTATTCCATGCAACTTATCATTGAAATTCTACAGCAGGGATAACTTGTGAAGATGAATATTCTGAAGCCCCAAAGGACTTCATAATCATTAAGGATACATAAGTATTTCTAAATTTTGCATTAGTCTTCTTTATTGGCTAAACCACTAAATATTAAGACAAATTTCTTTTGTGAAACAGAGAAGTGTCATGGTTTTAGAGTTTTGTAGTCTTTAAATGTAGGTTCTTTATAAGTGATACAAAAATCTGTGCTGAGAAAATATGATCACCTGGGCAAGTGTCTCTGTGTGGCTAGAGGAGACAATGTGCTATGTGTCTGCTTTCTTTTAGCACATCATAGGACAGTGATAACTCGAAAAAGTCACAGTTTTTTTTTACACTTGGTTTTAAAGAGACATAACAAGTTATCCTTCTTCAATTTTAACATTTGGGGTAATGGAATTAATAATACAATCTTATAAATATATAATGCTTTACAGTTAAAAGTGCTTTCATGCATATTATTTCAACTTAAAAAAATTTTCCCCTGTGTGTGATTGGAGGTTGCACTGTGCAGACAACTACCACTTTCTGAGATTCAAAAGAATAAGAGGAAGGGCTGCATTGGGTATTTTGAAAGACAATCAATCCACAACAAAGTGGAAAAAAGTCATCCACACACCAAAAAAACCCCTAACCAAATGAACTTTGATCACTACTAGACAGGGTTTAAACCATTGAAGTGAATCATGTGATACCAAGTGAACTGCAAAACAGTTGCAGTAAGTTTCCAAGACTGAGTCATATCAGATTATAAAAGCTCCTATTTGTACATTTGAGTTTGTATAATCAATCTTTGTAAAACAAAGAGCTACACCTTTTTGAGCTAAATGTAGCATTTCTGTAAGTGAGATACAATATATAAAATTTTAAATAACAATGCATTTTACTTTTCATGGAAGGATCTAATAATCACATAGTTTGTATTTGTAAGTTCTAGAGGCTTTACTTTTTTCCCCATCCTCAGAGTTTGGTCAGTAATTTTGTTGGATTCCTTATAGAATAACTTTAATAGTTTCCTCAGTTTTCAAAATCTAAAATAAATTTAACAGGAGATGATACACAAAATTTATTCTCAATTATCAACTTCTTTAAACACTGAATTGTAAACATGACAAAGATTAAACTAGCAATAACCACATAAACAAAATGATTTCCAGAGAATCAGAGCAGGAAATCAGTAAAAGTGATCAACTGGAGGTCATGATTTATTACTTTATTACATAGACAAGAGCCAAAATTCCAATCTAGAGTATTTAAAAAAAAAAAAACTTTAAAAAATTCAAGAATTTTATTGAAATAATACTAGGTACATAATGCTGAAAATGTTTTTGGTTTTAAGTTAAGTAAATCATAAAAATATAAAACATTTAGAATGAAAAAATTGTAGATTTCACGTAAAAATGCATATAATGCAATAGTTAAAGCTGACGTTTTCAGAAGGAAAAAACATGCACCCACATTAATAAGTAAAAAAGGTAGAAAGGAAAGGAAAGTTTGGAATTGAAGAAACTTACAACTGCACAATTTTTACCTGAGAAGAAGAGAGGGGGAGTCATTTACAGAGAATTCTTAGTCTTTCTACAGTGCATACTTAGATGTATTCAGTATTGTGGGCAAACAAAATGAAACTGCCACTGAATGTCTTCTTCCTGGCAGCTGACACATCTTGATAAAATTGAAACCATTAACATTATTTAGAAGGTACTCTAAGGTCAACGGTGATGAGGCTAGGAATATGTGAGGCTCTATGTAAATTTATGACCAATTACAGGAAATAAATCACTTCACACTTGTTTCACTCTGAACTTTTAAAGCTACATCAAAGTACCATGTAGATTTCATTTGATTTAACCTTTAGCAAAATGAAGCATTTAAAAATTCAAACCTTTAGCAAAACACCCTCATGAAAATGAAGTACTTCTTTTCTATTTGGATTGAATTCTGTTAAGAGAAAATTATTGTTCTCTAAAGCTAAATCATGTGTTTTTTTTAGTCCATCAATCAATTAACCAAACATGCACTGAGTGCTTAGGTAACAAGTGTTGTGATGCTGGAAAGGCAAAGACAAATGACAAGGCTCCTGCCCTCAGTTAAAAATCTGAAGGGCAAGACAAAAAAACCAAACAGCTGATTCCAAGGTGGCACACTGTTAAGTAAACCCACAGGAGAAGCAATACATTGGCTAGAAAGGAGAATTCTTAGGGAAGGAGTAAGATGATGATGTTTGAGTTGGGTCTGTAAGGATGAGCAGAGGTGGAGGGAGGAGAAATCAGGCACAGGTGGCATGTGGCACGGGGAAAAGCCTAAGGCCAGAGAATGTATTATGTGTTAGGAAACTGCAAGTGGTTTGGTGTGGCTGGATATAGGTCTCAAAATGAGAGGTGAGAGATGAAACTTGAAAGAAAGCTGGGGCTAAACTATGAAGAATCTTATGCCATGTTAAAGAGTTAGAACTTTATCATGAAGGTTATGGGTCACTGAAGCAGTGGAGTAGTGTCATTAGATTTTATCTAATCATTTATAATATCACACTGTGACTATATAATGTATAAGTGTCTTCTGGAATAGCTGGAACAATAAGGACACTTATTTAGCCCTTACTATGTCCCAGGCTCCGTTTTAAGTGCTTTTCCAGCATTAACTTACTTAATTCCCCCAATATCTCCCAAAAGATAATTGAGAGATGGTGGAAAACTTTTCAGCTGTCAAATCACTCAAGAAATCTGATGAAAATCTTGAACCCATTCTCCCAAAGATTGTCCTATGTTTATACATAAAATATTTGTAAATACTTTAATAGACCCCATCCATGGGCCCCAGGTTAGGAAATTGTCCAGAAGAGAAATACTATGATTTCTAAAATGACTTTGAGATATAATTTGCATTCCATACAATTTACCCATTTAGAGTGTACAATTTGATGGCTTTTAGTATATGCATAGAGTTGTGCAACCATCACCACAACCAATCCTAGAATATTTTCATGCCATAAATAAACCACACACCTCTTAGCTGTCATCCCCTGAAACCCCTCTCTTCCCCTCCAACCCCAAGGAACCACTAATCTACTTTCTTTCTCTATAAATTTATCTGTTCTGGACATATACATGAAATCATACAATATGTGGCCTTCTGTGACTGGTTTTTGAAAATTTATCATCCATGTTGTGGCATGTGTCAGCACTTGATTCCTTTTATTGCCTAATAATTGATCATATGGATATACTACATTTTATTTATCCAGTCATCAGATGATTGACATCTGAATTGTTTCTACTCTCTAAATATTATTAATAATGCTGCTATGAATATTTATGCAGATGTTTTAGTGTAGACATGTTTTCATGTTACTTGGGTATATACCCAGGAGTGGAACTGCTAGGTCATACAGCAACTCTATGTTTAACCATTTGAGGACCTGCTATACTGTTTTCAAAGTGGCTGTACCATTTTACATTCCTATCAGCTGTGTATGAGGGCTCCAATTTTTCTACATTCTTGCAACATTTTTATTATCTGTTTTATTATAGCCATCCTAGTAAGTGTGAAGTGGAATCTCATTGTCATTTTGGTTTGCATTCCCTTGATCACCGATGCTGCTGGGCATATTTTCTTATGTCCACTGGTCATCTGGTATATCATTTTTGGAAAACAGTCTATTCAGATCCTTTATCCATTTTATAACTGGGTTATTTATCTTTTTATAATTGAATTGTAAGAGTTATTTATATATTCTAGATACAGGTCCCTTATCAGGTAAATGATTTAATTTTTTTCTCCCATTCTCTAGGTTGTCTTTTCACTTTCTTGATAGTGATCTTTGAAGCACGAAAGTTTTAAATTTTGATGATGTTCAGCTTATCTATTTTCTTCTCTGTTGTTTGTGCCTTTAGTGTCATATCTAAGACAATGAATTTTTCCATAAGTCTCATTTCCCTTTCCTATAAAAACAGAAGCTTGGCCAGGCATGGTGGCTCATGCCTGTAATCCCAGCACTTTGGGAGGCCGAGGCAGGAGGATTACCTAAGGTCATGAGTTCGAGACCAGCCTGGCCAACATGGTGAAACCCCATCTTTACTAAAAATACAAAAATTAGCCGGGTGTGGTGGCAGGCACCTGTAATCCCAGCTACTTGGGAGGCTGAGGCAGGAGAATTGCTTGGCCCTGGGAGGTGGAGGTTGCAATGAGCTGAGATCGTGCCACTGCACTCCAGCCTAAGCGACAAAGCAAGACTGTCTCAAAAAACATAAACAAACAAACAAACAAAAAAGTAGAAGCTTAATCTATAAAGTCAACCACTCTCACTTTTAGCATTCCATAGAAGAAAGCCTGAAAATCATTCTAGTCATATAGAAGTTGTTTCAGTTTTAAAAATATAGTGAAGAAAAATATTTAAAAATCAGAAATCATGTATTTGATAAGGAACACACATTCAGAATGTGTAAAGAACTCTTGCAACTCAATTATAAAAAGAAAATCCAATTTAAAAACAGGCAAAGGATCTAAATAAGACATTTATCTGAAGAAGCTATAAATGGCCAACAGGCATATGAAAACATGGTCAATATCATTAGCCACCAGAGAAATGTACATTGAAACCATAATGAGATACTACTTCATTAAAAAGATAAATAATAAATGTTAGTAAGAATGTGGATAAATCAGAACACTCATACACAGCTGGTGAGAATGTAAAATGGTATAGCTACTTTGGAAAACAGCAGGGCAGTTCCTCAAATAGTTAAACATACAGTTACCATATGACCCAGCAATTCCATTACTAAGCATATACTCAGACCAATGAAAACATATGTTTATATGGAAACTTGTAAATGAATGCTCAAAATAGTATTATTCATGATAGCCAAAAAGTGGGAATAAAGCAAATATCTATCAACTGATGAATGGATAAATACGAATATCAGAATAAAGCGAGTCACATGAATTTTGTTTCCCAGTGCATATAAAAGTTATCTTTACATTATACTGTAGTCTGTTAAGTGTGCAATAGTGTATGCTTAAAAACAACATATATACTTTAATTAAAAATAGTTTATTCCTAAAAAATGCTAATGATTACCTGAGCGGTCAGCAAGTAATAATCTTTTTGCTGGTGGAGGGTCTTGCCTTGATGCTGGTGGCAGCAGGCTGGCCAGTTACTGAAGGTTGGGGTGGCTGTGGCAATTTCTTGAAGACAACAATAAAGTTTGCTGCACTTCCTCACGCTGCCTTGAACGAAGTATTTCTCTGTAGCATTAGATGCTGTTTGGTAGCATTTTACTCACAGTAGAACTTCTTTCAAAATTGGAGTAAATGCTCTCAAACCCTGCCACTGCTTTATCAGCTAAGTTTATGGAATATTCTAAATCCTTTGTTGCCATCTTAACAATGTTCACAGTACCTTTACCAGGAGAAGATTCTAGCTCAAGAAACCACGTTTTTTTTTGCTCATCCCTAAGAAGCAACGCCTCATCCATTCAAGTATGATCATGAGATTGCAGCAATTCAGGCACATCTTCAGGCTCTACTACATTACTAATTCTAGTTTTCTTGCTCTTTCCACCACATCTGCAGTGACTTCCTCCACTGAAGTCTTCAATCCCTCAAAGCGTTGGAATCAACTTCTTCCAAATTCCTGTTAATGTTGATATTTTGACCTCCTCCCATGAATCACAAATGTTCTTAACGGCATCTAGAATGGTGAACTCTTTGCAGAGGATTTCAATGTACTTTGCCCAAATCCATTAGAAGAATCACTATATATGGCACTATATGTCTTCTGGATAACTTGTTGCTTCTACATGAGCACTTGCTGCTTCACCTAGTACTTTTATGTGATGGAGCCTTATGAAATGATGCCTTAAATAATAAGACTTGAAAGTTGAAATTACTCCTTGATCCACAGGCTGCAGAATGAATGTTTTGTTAGCAGGCATGAAAACAACATTAATCACCTTGTACATCTCCATCAGAGCTCTTGGGTGACTAGTTGCATTGTTTGTGAGCAGTAATATTTTGGAAGGAAATCATTTTCTCTAAGCAGTAGGTTTCAACAGTGGGCTTAAAATATTCAGTTTACCATGCTATAATCAGATGTGCAGTCATCAAGGCTTTGTTTTTTCATTTACAGAGCACAGGCAAAGTAGATTTAGCATAATTCTTAAGAACCCTAGGATTTTCAGAATGGTAAATGTGCACTTGGTTTCAACTTAAAGTCAACAGCTGCATTAGGCCCTAATGAGAGAGCCATTTGAAGCTTTGAAGCCAGACACTGAATTCTCTGTCGCTAAGGAAAGCCATAGATGGCATCTTCCTCCAATATAAGACTGTTTCATCTACACTGAAAATCTGTTGTTTGGGGTGGCCTCCTTCATCAACAATTTTAGCTAGATCTTCTGGATAACTTGCTGCAGTTTCTACACTGCACTTCATGTGAAGTGCTACTTCACCTTGCACTTTTATGTGACGGAGATGGCTTCTTTCCTTAAACCTTATGAATCAACCTCTGTTAGCTTCCCACGTTACTTCTGCAGCTTCCTCACCTCTCTCAGCCTTCAAAGAATTGAAGAGAGCTATGGCCTTGCACTGGATTAGGCTTTGGCTTAAGAGAATGTTGTGGCTGGCTTGATCTTCTATCCAGATCACTCAAACTTTCTCCATGTCGGCAATGAGGCTGCTTTGCTTTCTTATTATTTGTGTGTTCACTAGAGTAGTAACTTTAATTTCCTTCAAGAACTCTTCCTTTGCAATCACAACTTGGCTAACTGTTTGGTGCAACAGACCTAGCTTTCAGGCTATCTCAGCTTTCAACATGCCTGCCTCACAGCTTAATTATTTCTGGCTTTCGATTGTATGAGTGCAATTTGTGGCACCCAAAAACAATTACAATAGCAACATCAAAGATCACTGATCACAGATCACCAGAAGGTAAAATAGTGAAAAAGTTTAAAAAATTGTGAGAATTACCAAAATGTGACAGAGACATGAAGTGAGCACATGCTGTTGGAAAAACGGCATTGAAAGACTTGCTCAATGCAGGATTGCGACAAACCTTCAATTTGTAAAAACACAGTAGGATATAACAACCATTTATTAAGGCATAATAAAGCAAAGCACAATAAAGCCAGGTATGCCTGTCTACCCATATGGTAGAACATTATTAGGTGACAAAAATAAATAAAGCACTGACACAGGCTACAACATGAATGAGCCTTGAAAACATTACACTAAGTGAAAAAAGCCAGTCACAGAAAACCACAGGTTTTATGATTCCATTTATATTAAATGTCCAGAACTGGGAAATCTGTAGAGACAGAAAGTAGATTAGTGGTTGCCAAGGTTGGGCGAATAAGGCTTGGGGAGAAATAGGGAGTGACTAGCTAAATGAGCACAGGATTTCTTTTTGGAGAGATAAAAATGTTCTAGAATTGACTGTGATGATAGCTGCATAACTGTGAATATACTAAAAACCACTGAATGGTAAACTTTACATGGGTGAACTGTATCATATACAAATAATGTCTCAGTAAAGTTGTTATATAGATAAAATCAGACAGCCATTTTGTATGTTTCTAATGGAGAGGATACCAGATTGAAAATAAGTAATTTTCTAATTAGAAAATGCAGAAATAATTTTTAATATATTAAAAAAAATTCATCAACAATATAAATCTCCTACATCCAGTTTTTTCCTCAACAGAAAAGACATGTGGTTACCTCCTACAACTTCATTTAAAATTTAAAATGAAGTTGTAGGAAAATATTTGCAATAAAAAGCATTAGGAGATATACCTAATGTAAATGACGAGTTAATGGGTGCAGCACACCAACATGGCACATGTATACATATGTAACAACCTGCACGTTGTGCACATGTACCCTAGAACTTAAAGTATAATAAAAAAAGTTTAATGGTTTAGACTGAAATATTAATAAGTAGAAGGTGATTAATGCATTTGTAGTATTCACTTTTTTCAGAAATTATAACGCCTGATGGAAAAATAATGTTTAAAATATGTAATATACACATATAGCCACACACCCACACTATTCTGCCACTGAACCCAAAATAAGCTTGCAAATAAAGTTACTATCCCTCTCTTCCTCCTCCTGAGGTGCTCACAGGCTGCTTAGTCAAGATTGGGCACTTGCAAACCACATGACCTCATGAATGCTATCTTATCATATCACAGGTTCCTCAGACTGACCACAATAACTTAAATCAGACAGGCAGCAAAGTAGCACTAAGTCTTTGACACGTACTATCGGCATGACATTTCTAGCTGTCCAGCTTGTGGGGAGTGAAAATCTGACTATCTCGTGTCCACCTGCATCTGTGAGATATGGTTCATAAGAAGCACATGATTTACTGCACTACAGACTCTCAACCACAATTTAAAATTTTAGTTTTTGTAAATCTGAGAGAGCTACCTATTCATCTTTTATCAATTCCTCTTTAATTGACACTTAGTAAATAAGTGGAGCACATTTTCAATTTGAAAAACTGTCAATATTATGTTATTATTTATTTTTTAAAATAACATTGTTAATTAATTTTTTAAAAAAGAGACAGGGTCTTGCTTTGTTGCTCATGCTGGTCTTGAACTTCTGGCCTCAAGTGATCCTCCTGCCTTGGGCTCCCAAAGTGCTGAGATTACAGGCCATTGTGCCTGGCCCGTTTCTTTAGAAAAAAATTGTATATTAAAATCAAATTACTTGATTAAAAAAAAAAAAAGGCTTTTAAAATGAATTACTATATTTCAAAATCATGGTATAGTCAAAGAAATAAGACTTTTACATTTAAGAACATAGAGAATTAAAAAACAAGCATGATGTATTGGGTAGCTTAGTGGATAATAGTATTCAGATTGGCTCTGAAACACACCTCATGTAGACCCAGACTCCAGAAGTAACACAATTCTAAATGATTTTTAAAAACACAATCAAGAAAATAATTATATTTTATAGATTTCCTCTTGTTTGATTAAAAAAAGCTTTACTTTCAGCCATTAGATCAGTCTCTATGAATGTTATTTTCTTACCACATTCTAAAAACAAACTGAGCAATGTAAGTCTCTCTCTCACTTTGGCTTCAGGAATGCCCCTCTCTACTGATTTTTCTCCTACTTTTCATACTAATCCTTCTTGGTCTCCTTTATGAATTCTTTACTTGCCTCCAAGCCTCTGCATATATGCCTCTCTGCTTGAAATATCCTCTATTCTCCTTTTCCTACCAATCTTCTACTTCTTCTCTAATACACAATTTAAGCAGCCCCATGATCATAGATTTTCTCACATGTTTCTAGGCCATGGTGCCATGTGGTTCTACTACAGTACTGCCCACACGAACTGCTTCTCCTTATCAGTCTAAACTCAACAACTGGAACTATGACTTTTACACACCTAGCACAGCACTGGGATGGAAGTGGCTTTAGGTACCATTTAGTATAACTGCTTTGCAATCAAGAAACTGAGGCATGGCTTAAGGTATGCCTGAGAATTAAAAGATGTTCAAATATTCACTGATTAAATAGATACATGAAGTGAATTGGCATCCTAAGGTCACCCAGCTAATCAGTGGCAAAGACAGAACTATAATCCAGGTCTCCTGACTGAAGTCCACTGTGACAAAGATAACAGTTTCTCAATCACCTGTAGTATGATGGAGAACAAAGACACACAAAATCTGGAAAGAAATCTAAACTTACCAAATGAAAAAAAAAATAGCCTGGGCGCGGTGGCTCACACCTGTAATTCCAGCACTTTGGGAGACTGAGGCCGATGGATCATGAGGTCAGGAGTTCAAGACCAGCCTGGCCAACATGGTGAAACCCCATCTCTACTAAAAACACAAAAATTAGCTGGGCATGGTGGCGCACGCATGTAATCCCAACTACTCAGGAGGCTGAGGCAGGAGAATTGCTTGAACCCCGGGAGGCGGAGGTTGCAGTGAACTGAGATCATACCACTGTACTCCAGCCTGGGCGACAGAGCAAGACTCCATCTCAAAAAAATAAAATAAAATAAAAATAAAATAAAATAAAAAATCCAGAATTAAGATTAAGAACCAGATAAATTGCATGATTTTTTTTCATTTCTTTCTTTTTTTTTGAGACTTGGTCTCATTCTGCTACCCAGGCTGGAGTTCAGTGGAATGATCTTGGCTCACTGCAACCTCGACCTCCTGGGTCAAGGGATCCTCCCACTTCAGCCTCCCAAGTAGCTCGGACTACAGGTGCGCACCACCACACAGAGCTAATTTTTGTAGAGACAGGGTTTCTCCATGTTGGTCAGGCTGATCTTGAACTCCTGAGTGATCCACCTGCCTTAGCCTCCCTAAGTGCTGGGATTACAGATGTGAGCCACTGCACTCGGCAACTGCATGAATTTCTAATCCTCCCCCTTCTCTGTTTTATGGATGTGCTTAGAAGTACTGACATCATAATGGAAGAAAAAAGTGGGAGTTAGATGAAGAGTAGGAATAATTAGCTTTTGAATGAATGGAAAAACATTTAAAAATGAACACTCAAGCCCTGAAACCAGAGTAAGTTCACAAGATTTTAAAACTGTAGCTCATTTTAGCATCCCATATCAAGTTGAATGACACATTTGAGCACATCCTATTAGTATTACTCAAATGATAAATATGCTTAATACTACAGTCATGCTAAAAGTTTACATATAATTAAAATGGTTTTAGATGTTTATATTTAATTTTCTCATGTCTGGGATCTAAGAGTACGTTACTAGTATGGTCTCTTCCTGGGAATGCTAAAAGAAAGAGAAGTCTCTTTCAGCCTTACTGAATTAAATCTGCTTAAGAATTGCTGTAAACTATAAAACCTGTCACTACAGGCTTGATAGTTCCATTTCCTTCAAAAAATGCTTATCACCATCTGCCTTTATTTTTCATAGACCCTTGACTTCCAGTTTCCCTTGAAGTGGTTTCTCATGACTTATATTTCCATTCTAATTGTCCAAGAGTAATTGTTGGGACCAACTCTTCAGAAATTTACTGGTAAGTATTAACTAACAGGTTTTCTGTTTTTCAGCTACATTTGAAATCTAGCTCTACTCATGTAATGTAATGTAAAATACTATTAAAAACCTTGCCATCTAGTTCCAGGAAACACAGATGTGTTCAAGGACTAATAGGGCTGTAGAAAAAAAAAAGACACTGGAGCCAGCTTCAAAGAGTTCCCATTGGCCAAATTTGGGACAATATGAACACCAAGAGAATTGACTGAATTCATGAGTTCAGACTAACATGCCAGGACTTTCAAAAGACCCTAAGAAATATAAGGCTGAATAAGATAATCTTTGCTGTCAAGAAATTCACAATTCAGCTTGACTCTAAACATCAGAGAGGATATAACGACCATTAACTAGAACAAATGAAATTAAGTGCTGTGTTGTCTCACATTTCTGAACCATTAAGTTACTCTCTATCAGTGCCAACCATATAGTCTTTATCAAATTAACTTTTCCACTTTTCCTCACCAAACTAAAAGTTCCTTGAGAGTAGGGCTACTCTTCTCATTGTGTCTAGGACAATTTTAGAAAAAATTCCATCTAATGCAGCTTAATATTTAAGACTGATTTTACAATTCCACCTGGTTCTGCTTCTTGACCAGTGTGATATATCCCCTGAAGATATTTATTTGGTCCTCTGAGTACCAGATTCAAATTCCTTGTTTTACATTGATTCTGTATTCTTTAAGTTGGCTGCTCACTCGAATTTTTTCCTAGAAATCTCTTAACAAACCCTCTGGAGGCATATCCTACCTTAGTTAATATTCCTAAGATGCTTCCTTATTTTGTTTCTTACATTTTAAAAGTTCTAATATTTTTCCTCACTTGACTTTTGTGATTTTTTTCTTTTCTAGGTGGTTTCCTTATCTAGCATCTAGCATCTTACCCCTCTCCTACTAGATCTTTGTGTTCATGTTTTCATTAACTAACTCCAGTTTCTTAATGAAATTACTATCATGAGAGGCACATGTTTTCATTAACAGTTTAAAAAAAATTTTCTTTTTTTACCCATGGCAGGAATTAGATACACAGATGCACATAATGGGCAGAACACCAATTATATTTTATGAATATACCATAAAACTGAAAAGTGGTCTAAAAGTCTTGAATAAAGTAAGGTATCTTGTGTGGGATTATTTATTTATTTATTCTGAGACAGGGTTTCACTCTGTCACCCAGGCTGGAATGCAGTAGTACAATCTCAGCTCACTGCAACCTCTGACTCCCAGGCTCAAGAGATCTTCCCACCTCAGCCTCCCAAGTAGCTGGAACTACAGGGGCATGCCACCACACCTGGCTTTCTTTTTTTTTTTTTGAGATGGAGTCTCACTGTGTCACCCAGGCTGGAGGGCAGTGGCATGATCTTGGCTCACTGCAGCCTCCGCCTCCTGTGTTCAAGCGATTCTCCTGCCTCAGCCTCCCCAGCAGCTGGGATTACAGGTGTGCACCACCACGCCTGGCTAATTTTTGTATTTTTAGTAGAGACGGGGTTTCACCATGTTGGTCAGGCTGTTCTCGAACTCCTGATCTCATGATCCCTCTGCCTCGGCCTCTCAAAGTGCTGGAATTACAGGCATGAGCCACCGTGAACCGCCAATTTTTGTATTTTTTGGTAGAGGGTTTTGCCATATTCCCCAGGTTGGTCTCAAAGTCCTGGGCTCATGCAATCAGCCAATCTCGGTCTCACATAGTGCCAGAATCACAGATGTGAGCAACCGTGCCCTGCCCCTGTATGGGATTATTACAGTTTTTCCCAGACTACAGTATATTATACATTCTTTTAAATGGCAAGAAGTACTCGGAGAAACATATTGCCTTGGAGTTTTAAAAAAATTAATCTGGAAACATCTTGCCACCAGTTAAACTTCAAACTCTTCAAACAGAATGTATTTAACAGCAAAGGTAATTTATGTCTTTGAATAAGCTTGTATTTCCTAAATAAGAGGTATATATGAATTGGATTGACTTTTTTTTTTTATCATGTTCTGCGTTTCTCAAAACATCAAATATGGCTAGGAAATCTCAGTTGCCTGTTTTCAGAAAGTCATCAAATATTTAAAAGCTACAATGCTAGTAGCACCAAATGGAAACGGAAGCAGAATATGAATGTCAAGTTGGACAAATTCTGCAGTCTTATAAGGAATAGAAGCCGCTGCAGAAAGAAAAATAAAGAATTATGAGCTATGAGCAGATTTTTACTAACTAGATGTTAGGTTCTCATCTGAGAGAAGCAATTCAATTTAATTCAATTAAACAAATGCTTATAGAACTCTAACTATGTTTAATATGTCACCATTAAGAGGGCCAGCAGGATCATGGTAGGGCAGTGGGATGCAGTAGATCAGAAGCCAGAATGCCCAGGCATGATGAGTTCCATCTCAGCTACAAACTAGCTTTGTAACTTTGGGTAAGTCCCTTAACCCTTAGGGCCTCAGCTTCTTCATCTATCAAATGAAAAACAAGATAAATTTTAAGAACACTTCTGGTTTCAAAAAATATGATTCTTAAATCTCAGCTTTAAGTATTTTACATAGTGACATTGTTCCAAATATAAAAATCTGCATAATAATTTCTAAAATGGACTTCAAATAAGATAAACTGCTCATCCGAGATAAAACAGAACATATAAGAGGAAAAGGAGTAATAGCTACTCATTTAAATAAGTCATTAAGAATCAGTTTTTGCTGGGCACAGTAGTTGATGCCTGTAATCCCAGCATTTTCAGAGGCCAAGATAGGGAGATCCCTTGAGCCCAGGAGTTCCCGACCAGCCTGGGCAACACAGTGAGACCCTGTCTCTTAAAAACAAACAAACAAAAAATCAGGTGCAATCTCGCACGCCTGTAGTCCCAGCTACTCAGGAGGCTGAGGTGGGAGGATCACTTGAGCCCAGCAGGTTGAGGTTGCAGTGAGCCATTGCACTCCAGCTGGGCCACAGAGCAAGACCCTGTCTCCAGAAAAAATAAAGAAAGAAAAGAATGGGTTTTTAAAATATAAATGGAGGCTGTAAGAATAAAAAGTAGTGTATGTATTTAATAGGCTTAAAGCAATTTTCACAGAATGGCAAATACAATCTTTCATCATCTACATGGGACCTTTTGGGTAGGGGGATAAAAACCTATTTACTTGGTTGTATGAGATCCTGAAACTTCTGCATGTTACTTTACACTGCTCTATTTAGAGAAAGAACAAATTTAAGGGAATAATTTCTTTTATTAAGAAGCTGCCACACTGGGAAAACTAATACTTTCTATTATAAAAATATGCAGGATAGCTTGTAACTCCATACACTGAAGTTTTTCTTAAACATTAACATTTTCTTAAAAGTTAAAATTCACTCATCAGTACAAAGAGATAGCACTGTTTTTAATTCTTATTTCTGTTTCTATAAGTAGACTACTGTTATCAATGGAGTTTTATGGTAAGAATGTCAATTCTGTTCTTGAGTACCACTCTGTAAACTAGGTAACATACTTGGAGCTTTGTAGTACCTAAAAGGAAATAAAGACTGGTAGAAACAGAAATAAGAATAAGCACTTTGGGAGGCTGAGGCGCACAGGCTGCCTGAGCTCAGGAGTTCAAGAACAGCCTAGGCAACATGGTGAAACCCTGTGTCTGCTAAAATACAAAAAATTAACCAGGTGTGGCGGCATGTGCCTATAGTCCCAGCTACTTAGGAGGCTGAGGCAGGAGAATCGCTTGAACCCAGGAGGCAGAGGTTGCAGTGAGTGGAGATTGTGCCACTGCATTCCAGCCTGGGAGACAGAGCGAAATTCTTGTCTCAAAAAAAAAAAGAAAGGAATAAGCATGAAGTTAAATAAACCAAAAAACAGGCCGGGCGTGGTGGCTCAAGCCTGTAATCTCAGCACTTTGGGAGGCCGAGACGGGCGGATCACGAGGTCAGGAGATCCAGACCATCCTGGCTAACACGGTGAAACCCCGTCTCTACTAAAAAAATACAAAAAACTAGCCGAGCGAGGTGGCGGGCGCCTGTAGTCCCAGCTACTCGAAAGGCTGAGGCAGGAGAATGCCATAAACCCGGGAGGCGGAGCTTGCAGTGAGCTGAGATCCGGCCACTGCACTCCAGCCTGGGCGACAGAACGAGACTCCGTCTCAAAAACATAAAAAAAATAAAAAATAAAAAATAAAAAATAAACCAAAAAACAGTATCATTCAGTATGAAATAAAGAAAAAAAAAAAAAAAAAAAAAAAACAGCTGCCAACAACTATAGAACCAGATGACTAAATTCTTTTCTACCTTTACTATTTTAGTTTTAATCCCTAGATGAAGAGCAGTGCTGAATGAGCCTTAAAAAGGTCTTATTAACCACTTTTTTTTTTTTTTGAGATGAAGTCTTGCTGTGTCACCCAGCCTGGGGTGCAGTGGTGTGATCTTGGCTCACTGCAACCTCCGTCTCCTGGGTTCAAGTGATTCTCCTGCCGCAGTCTCCCCAGTAGCTGAGATTATAGGTGCGCACCACCATGCCTGGCTAATTTTTGTATTTTTAGTAGAGACGGGGTTTCACCATGTTGGCCAGGATGGTCTTGAACTCCTGACCTTGTGATTCACCCACTTCGGCCTCCCAAAGTGTTGGGATTACAGGCGTGAGCCACCGCTTTAAATAGAAAAATACAAGCATAAGGAAAAAAAAAATCCAAAGAAATATAAAAGGGCATATAGTTAAGTTCTCACTTAAAGTTTTCCACAGGTTCTTGAAAACTGCCATTTTAAGTGAGAGGACATACACAGAAACCAATTTTTTCCCCTCATCATTATAAACAAAACGACATTATTCATGGACATGTTATATGTCTTTCACTTTGGAGTCTCAGTTTCCAAGAACCTATTGACAATGTTGAGGACTTACTGTATTGTCATCTGATTGTTAAAATTCCTTATTTTAAAAATTCCAGTTTAATAACAAAATGAGTATACATATTAAAAACTTTATTAAGAATGTCTAGGACATTAAAATACTTTTTGATATATATTTAATTAAATCCATAGCTCAGGTTTATATAAACAGATATCAGAATTTAAAAACTTAAGGAATAGTCACATAATTTTTTTCTTTCATTTTTATTTTTTTCTAGAGTTAGGGTCTCACTGCCACCCATGCTGGAGTGCAGTGGCATGATCTTAGCTCACTGCAACCTCAAACTCCTGGGTTCAGAGCAATCCTCCTGCCTCAGTCTCCCAAGTAACTAGAACTACAAGGCCCACACTACCATTCCTGTTTATATAAACATTTTCTAAGTCAAACTTCAGTAAGGGCTTTATTTAGATTTCTTTTTATTTACTCAAATTCCTAATCACCGACTTAAAAAAAGATTCCTGTGACACGTAATTTAACTTAGAAAAATTGCCTTTCCCAACAAAAAAGACAGGATGCCAGAAGACCAGTAGAAACCAATAGAATGATTATTCCTAGAAAGTAAGTAGGTTTTATCTACCTGAGTTGTATGTTGTTTACAGCATACCAAAATAGTTCTTTTTTTTTTTCCCAGCTTTGTCTTGAAATAGCTTACATTTCTCTTTTTTTCTTTTTCTGGTTTTTTGTTTTGAGACACAGTCTCTGTGGCCCAGGCTGGAGTGCAGTGGTGAGATCTTGGCTCACTGCAACCTCTGTCTCCCAGGTTTAAGCCATTCTCGTGCTTCAGCTTCCTGAGTAGCTGGGGTTACAGGCACGCACCACCATGTCCTGCTAATTTTTGTATTATTTATTTATTTATTTTTAGTAGAGACGGGGTTTAGCCATGTTGGCCAGACTGGTCTCAAACTCCTGACCTTAGATGATCTGCCTGCCTTAGCCTCTCAGAGTGCTGGAATAACAGGCACGAGCCACCATGCCGGGCTGTTTCTCTAATTTCTTCAGGAAGGGTGTTTCAGTAGTATTTAGCAATACAACATTTCTCCTTTCAAGTTCTTTCTTAAATCATCCATTGTTCTTTGACAAATCATAAAAAATTCCAAAGAAATCTTTTTTCTCTTGAGACAGGGTCTCACTGTGTCGCCCAGGCTGAAGTACAGTGGTGTGATCTCTGCTCACTGCAACCTCTGGCTCCCAGACTCAAGCAATTCTCCCACCTCAGCTTCCCAAGTAGCTGGGACTACAGGCACACACCACCACACCCAGCTAATTTTTGCTTTCTTTTTTGTAGAGACAGGGTTTCTCCATGTTGGCCAGGCTAGTCTCAAACTCCTGTCCTCAAGTGATCCACCTGCTTCGGCCTCCCCAAGTGCTGGGATTATAAGCGTGAGCCTCCATGCCCGGTCAAGAAATCTGTCTTAATAAGTTTATTCTTCAAAAGGATCTGAGAAGTTTAAAATGTAAATAACTACACTGAAATGATCCCTTCCTCCTTCAGGGACTCCTGTGTCTTCACACTCTCCCGCCTATCTCCCTGGTGGTTTTGGTCCTCTCCTGGCTCTCTTGACCTTAAAGGTTGGGAGAACTTCAGAACTTGCTCCTGGACACCCTTCTCTTTATATATGAATGCCATTTATATGCCAGTGAGGGCTACACCTATTTTTAGCCCTGACCTCTCTTCAGAATTTCACACTCACATAGCCACTGCCTATCTGATGCCTTCATTTGAATGTTTAATAGGACTCTCAACCTTACTACAAACCTTAGAATAAAAATAGAGCTCTTGTTTACCTTTCTCTATATTGGTCAATGGCACCAACCAACCATTCACTCAATTACTCAAGCCAAAACTCTCTGGAGCCAATGAATATTTTTCCTTATGAGATAAACATACTTCTAACACAGCCACATTACATTTCCACTTCTTCCATCCTTCTAAGCCATGTTTGATCTTATCGGGACCATTGTAACAGACTCCTCATGAATTTCCCTCTTCTCACTCTTTCTCTTCTACAATCAGTTCACTGTACAGCAGGCAGAGCAAATGAAATCATAAAATTTTCTGTACGAAACCATCCAAAGAAGGCAGGCATGGTGGTGCAGCCCTGTAGTCCCAGCTACTCAGTAAGTTAAGGTGGAAGGATCACTTGAGCCCAGGAGTTAGAGGCCAGCCTGAGCAATATAGTGAGACCCCTATTTCTAAAACAAAAACAAAAACAAAAAACAAAACAAAAAAACCTAAACAACCCTAACCAAAAAAAACCCCTAACAACAACAAACATTCAAAAGCTTTCCACTATACACCCTGGTTTACAAAGCACTACACAGTTGTCCCTCGGTATCTGTGGGAGATTGGGTCCAGGATATCTCAAGGATACTAAAATCCATGGATGCTCAAGTCCCTGATATAAAATGGCATATTTGCATATAATCTATGCCTGACTTCCTGTATACTTCAAATCATCTCTAGCTTACTTATAATACCTAATACAATGTTAATGCAATATAAACTGTTAAACTGTATTGTTTAGGGAATAATAATAAGGAAAACAATTTGCAGATGTTCAGTATAGCTACAGATGCAATAGTTTTTAAAAAATGTTTTTGATCCAAGGTTGGTTGAATCCACTGATGCAAAACCCATGGATACAGAGGACCAATAGTAAATAATCTGACCTTACCTGCCTCTCTAATTTTATCTTATACCGTTTTCCTACCCTTCACTATACTCCAGCCACACTAGTATTGTTTCTCAAAATGACCATTTCATTTTCTTCTAAGGTCTTTGGGCTAGTTGTTTCTTCTGTCTGGAATGCTCTTTCCACTGATTTTCACATATTAAGAGGCTTCTGGATGGGCATGGTGGCTCACGCCTGTAATCCCAGCATTCTGGGAGGCCGAGGCAGGCGGATCACAAGGTCAGGAGTTCGAGACCAGCCTGGTCAACATGGTGAAACTCCATCTCTACTTAAAAAATACAAAAATTAGCCAGGCATCGTGGTGTGTGCCTGTAACCCTAGCTACTCAGGAGGCTGAGGGAGGAGAATTGCTTGAACCCAGGAGGCAGAGGTTGCAGTAAGCCAAGATCACACCACTGCACTCCAGCCTGGGAGACAGCCTGGGAGCAAGACTCCATCCAAAAAAAAAAAAAAAAGCAGCTTCTTGGCATTCCCATGCAACTTATATGTGACCTCATTTGCAAAACCTTTCACAAACATCATTTTTTCATTAGAAACATTTTCACAAAGTACCCAGTACATGCCAATGTTGTTCCATATACTGGGGGAAAAGTACTCAATCTCATTAATAATCAGGGAAATGCACATTAAAACTATAATGAGAAATCTCTGCATAGTCACAGAATGGCTAAAATAAGACTGACAATTCCACACGCTGATGAAGATGTAGAACAGCAAGTACTTTCTTCACTGCTTATAGACAGTATAAACTGGCATAAATCACTAAAGCAATGTTCTTAACAGACCAACTGGAAATAATCCAAATGTTCACCAACATAATAGATAAATAAATCATGGTATATTTATACAAAGGAAAATTACACAGTGATGAAAATGAACAACCTACAGCTACATTTTAAAATGACAAAGTAAAATCTCACAAACAATGTTGAGCAAAAGCAGGAAGACACAAAAGAATACATACTGCAAGAAGCTATTTATATAAAGTTCAAAAAGTTAAAACGACTGTATTAGAAGTCTGAGATCATGGTTACCTTTGAGTAGAAGGGAGGCAGTACGGGCTGAAAGAGTATGAACAGGGCTCTGGGGTCTATTTCTTGGGCCTGGGTGATACCTACATGAGTGTGATCATTTTGTGATAATTTACTGAGCTGTAAACTTTTGACTTGGACACGTCTCTGCATGTTATGCTGCTACACAAAACCTTTTTTTTTTGAGACAGGGTCTCGCTTTGACACCCAGGCTGGAGTGCAGTGGTGTGATCATGGTTCACTGGAGTCTTGACTTCCTGGGTTCAACTGATCCTCCCGCCTCAGCCATTGGAGTAGCTGGGGCTACAGGTGCATGCCGCCAGGCCTGGCTTTTTTTTTTTCAAGCTTGGGCTGGTCTTGAACTCCTGGGCTCAAGTGACCCTCCAACCTTGGTCTCCCAAAGTGCTGGGATTGCAGGCATGAGCCACTGCACCCAGCCTACAAAAGCTTTTTTTTTTTAAGCTTCTGTTCTTTATTTAACTTTTAGGACTATGAAGCCATTCAAATGTTAAGGATAATAACCAGGGAACTCACACTAGGTCTCCTTTGTGAGGAAGCAATGGAGAACTTGTTATTTAATCTTAGTATCAGGAACAGATGTGGCTCTTCTAGCTAATTGGTCTGTTTTCATAATATAGACACTCTGAAATGTTTAAGTGACCAGGTTTTGTGTTGGCTGCTAAAAGCCTTAGAGCCAAATCTGAGGCCCACTTATAGGAAAAAGATATTTTTATGGTAAGCGTTTTTATAATGGTGTTATTCATGTTTCCATATTATATTTCTACAGTTTTTTTCTTTCCTTTTGCTCCCAAAATTGTAGTTTATTAGTTTGTAGAGGTTGCAAATTTCCTTAATTCTATCTGCAACAAGGAAGCGTATTAATAAATAAAAATGCTTTAAAGGATTTTTTTCTTTTTCTTTTTTTTAAAGATGCAGTTTGTTTGATTTCCACTCTTTAAATCTGCACAACCTAGCTTTTAATTTTCACAGTAGAAAATTCTACCCTGTTGATTAATTTTCTTTTCATGTTTGTATAAGGTAAGACTGCTTTCTTAGGCTACACGTAAAAAACTGACATCAAAGTTAAAGTTCATGTGAGTTATTTTCTGGCAGTCCTGATGAGACTATCTATCTATCTATCTATCTATCTATCTATCTATCTATCTATCTATCAATCAATCAATCAATCAATTGGAGTCTCACTCTGTTGCCTGGAGTGCAGTGGCATGATCTCAGCTCACTCCAACCTCACCTCACAGGTTCAAGCGATTCTTCTGCCTCAGCCTCCTCAGTAGTTGGGGTTACAGGCACACACCACCATGCCTGGCGATTTTTGTATTTTTAGTAGAGATGAGGTTTCACCATGTTGGATGGGCTGGTCTCAAACTCCTGACCGCAAGTGATCCACTTGCTTCAGCCTCCCAAAGTGCTGGGATTACAAGCATGAGCCACCACACCCGGCCAGAATATCATGATTTTTAGTCAAAGCATATGACAGGGAAAATTAATGTTTGTTGACTGATTTTTACACTAGTTTTAGAAATAAAGTCAATCTATATGTAAGTTTCAGCAACACTAAAGCTTCCTTATCATGAGACATCAGAATTTTAAATGGGAGGTTGCTTTATTTTAATCACAATTTCCTTTGAGAACACCTTTTGAACATAAGCAATTCCTAGGTTCTCAAAAGAATAAAGATTTCTAAAACACACTTATTTGTAACTTGTTCTTTCATGCTATGGCTATCGATTTAAAAATATGATAATAAATACACACAAATAGGTAAAGATTATACGTAAGATCCTGAATCCCTCAAATATTATCATGGCTGAAAATTAGTATTTACAGGAATGATTCCCCAAATTTCAAAACAAATAAAACTGAGCCACATCTAAGACTTACTGTTCTGTTTATGTTTTATTTCTTCTTCATTTAGAATTAACTCTTAGACTGACTACCCCAGGAGGTATTACCCAAAACATACAGACTTTAACTGAAGGGTGTAATACCAGGAAAGGGTAATGTCTAAACTTTTTCCTTTGAGGTTTAAATTCACTTAGTGGTCAAAATGAGTTTTTTTTTTCTTTCTCTTTCTTCTTCTTTTTAAACAAATGAAAGCTATACTACCTTCTCAAATCTCATTACTGTGAATAAACATTATTTTATAAATAATTCAAAACAAGAAATATGGTATTCCATTAGTGTTTAGCCAAATACTATCATTAAAATAGAAAACAATAAAGGACAAGAAAATTAACCTCGAGCCACATTAACATCTCTCTCTAATCAAAACATATTAGTTTAAATACTTCAAATTAGTCAGTACAGTATTTAGTAAAACCAAAAATTTTGTGAGTTGAATCTCACAGATTCAAGGTAGTGCCAGTTTAAAAAGCATTCCCATACTAAGAAATCTGTTAACTGATATTAAGCAAGTATCCTTTTTTGCAATCTCAGTAATATCACCATGAGGGGGAAAAGAAGACAAGAGTAAAAAGACTTCCCTCTGCATGCAACGGTAAATACCACAAATCTATTCTATAGGTATAAGCACAATTGTAGTTTAGTTGAAGTAACTTTGACATCTATGCAAACTATCAAGAGGTTTTACACCACAATAAAAAAATAAAATATTTGCCATGAAAATATTGATTGATCATTCTAGGTCATGCTAATGAGGTTAAGGGGAAATAAATCCCCCATATTAGAACAGAAGATGCTTGCTAAAAAGACAATTTTCAAAAATGTTATTAATTATAACCAATAATTCACAGAAGATATTCAGCACACAAGTGTCAGTCTTATAACCAGTAATAAAGTGTTGTTACAATACAGAGGAAGGAAGAAAGAAATATGTGAAGATCAAAATTTATCACTTACCTCATGATTCAGCTCTGCTATCTGATCTTTCAGTTCCCTAATATACTGGTTAGAATCAGACTTGTTAAGCTGTCCTTGAAGCTTTCCTTCTTCTTTCTGTTTTGTGGCAAAACAACAAAGCAAAAACAAGAGGCAATTTTTCACAGCACGTACTCAAATATTTCAAGGTATAGGAAAAGCATACGCACATACCCTTTAATCATCTGAATTCTGAACAAATCCATTCTCAAACTACCTCTGACAAACAATTCACAGTGAACTATGCTGTTATTTATTTATTCATTTAGAGACAGAGTTTCGCTCTTGTTGCCCAGGCTGGATGGAGTGCAATGGTGCCATCTCGGCTTACTGCAACCTCCGCTTCCCGGGTTCAAGCGATTCTCCTGCCTCAGCCTCCCAAGTAGCTGGGATTAACAGGCATGTGCCACCACGCCTGGCTAATTTTGCATTTTTAATCGAGACAGGGTTTCTCCATGTTGGTCAGGCTGGTCTCAAACTTCCGACCTCAGGTGTGATTATTTCTTTAAAAATGCTTAATAAAGGTTATTTACAATAAATATAATTTGTAAAATATATCTTTTGAAGGAGTCTCAGAAATCAGTAATTGAATGGGTCTACTGATGAACAAATTACCCTAGAATTTCAAAGTAATTTATCTAGTTATTTTGAGGGCAGACGATTCTCTATTCATACCGTAAGGGGTTCAATACTTAGTCAAGAAGATGGCAAGCTTCCCATATTCTTTCATTCTTGGGAATCTGCTTTTGCTTGGGGAACAGAAAAGGGGGCAAAAAAAGAAAAAGTTGTCCAAATCACTCTAGAAAGGGGAGGACAGCTTTGAGTCTCCTCTGTTTAATTAGCTCTCAGTGTGGACTGGAAGTCCTAGATATAGCTGATTAAAAGCTGCTTCTGATCCTAAGAGTTTGTTTCAGGTGAGCATTGGGACTATTTTCTAGGAATATAGATAGGTAAAGAGAGGCACTTTTTCTTACACTACCTGAAGACAAACAAATTATTGTTCAGACAAAGAGTTTTGTTTTTGTTTTTTTGAGATGGAGTCTTGCTGCCACCCAGACTGGAGTGCAATGGCGCGATTTTTGCTCACTGCAACCTCTGCCTCCCTAACTACCCTTAGTTTGTTCTTCAACTCCTTTCATCAACTTATTCCTATAACCTCCCTGTTTTTTGTTTATTTTGCTTTGTTCTCTTTCTTTTGGCAATCTGTCTTAAAAACCTTTTACTAGAATATGGCCTGCTGACGTGGTTTAGTATAATTAATATTAGCATAGATATAAAAGCACAACTACAGCTTCTATAGGCTTGACATTTTTTTCTTATACAGTCATGTTCCACATAATGATGTTTTGGTCAATGACGGAAGGAATACATGATGACAGTCCCATAAGATTATAATAAGATATTCGTAACGCCTAGTGACATTGTAGTTGTACAATGTCAGAGTAAAACGCATTACTCATGTGTTTGTGGTAGTGCTGGTGTAAATAAATCTACTGTGCAGCTAGAGTTGTATAAAAGTATAGCATATACAATTATGCACAGTGGATAATTGATAATAATAAATGACTATGTTACAGATTTATGTATTTAACGTACTATATTTTTTATTATTTGAGTGTACTCTTTTTACTTATACAAGAAAAATTAACTGTAAGCCTCAGCCTGGTCCTACAAAAGATATTCCAGAAGAAAGCACTGTTCTCTTAGGAGATGACAGCTCCATATGTAATATTATTGCCCCTGAAGATATTCCAGTTGGACAAGATGTAGAGGTAGAAGACAGTGATACTGATGATCCTGACCCTACGTAAGTATAGAATGGTGTGTTTGTGCCTGTTTTTGTTGTTGCTGTTGTTTTTTGTGAGACAGAGTCCCCCTCTGTCCAGGCTGGAGTGCAATGGTACAATCTTGGCTCACTGCAACCTCGACCTCCCAAGTTCAAGTGATTCTCGTGCCTCAGCCTCCTGAGTAGCTGGGACTACAGATGCACGCCACTACGCCTGGCTAATTTTTGTATTTTTAGTAGAGACAGGGTTTCACCACATTGGCCAGTCTAGTCTCGGACTCCTGGCCTCAAGGGATCCGCCTGCCTTGGCCCCCCAAAGTGCTGGGATTAGAGGCGTGAGCCACCGCGCCCAGCCACGTGCCTAAGTTTTTAATAAAAAAGTTTAAAGAGTTAAAAAAAATAGCTTATAGAATAAAGATATAAAGAAAGAAGACATTTTTGTACAGCTGTATAATAAATTTAAACTAAGTATTATTAAGAGTCAGAAAGTTAAAAGAAATTAAGTTTATAAAGTGAAAAAGTTACACTAAGCTAAAGTTAATTTATTATTGAAGGAAGAAAAATAAAGAAAATAAATTTATAGTATAGATTAACTGTACTGTGTTTATAAAGTCTACAGTACTGTGCAGTAATGTCATAGGCCTTCACATTCACTCACTGACTCACCCAAAGCAACTTTCAGTCCTGCAAGCTCCATTCATGGTACCATGCTCTACACAGGCGTAGCATTTTAAATCTTTTATATCATATTTTTACTATACCTCTATGTTTACATACATAACTCCTGACCTTTGCCTTACAACTGCCTACAGTATTCAGTTGAGCAACATGCTGTATAGGTTTGTAGCCTAGGAGAAATAGGCTATACCATATAGCTTAGGTGAGTAGTAGGCTATACCATCTGGGTTTATGTAAGTACACTCTGTGATTCACACACTGATGACATTGCCTAAGGATGAATTTCTCAGAACATATTCTAGTTATGAAGCAATGAGTAACTGCATGTTGACACATACTAATATCAGATACAGTTATCTAAGCCAAAACTGTCTTATTTAACAATTACTATATTCCAAATATGTTAGACTTCTAAAATATATACAAAATACACCTTATGCTTTTTAGCCATAAGCCCATATTTAGGAAAAATATATATTCTTCTTTTGAAAATTTGGTTAGAAATACTAGTTTAACCCAACTGCCAGAGAAAAGGCTGAACTAACAGAATAGCAGAGATACTAAGTCAGAGTCCTAATCAAATCATCTCTGAGGCCTTCTCTGTTTTCTCATTTACATGGAACAATAAAGTCCCCCTATTATTTAAACCAGTTTAAATATAAATTTCTGGCTGGGTGTGGTGGCTTATGACTGTATTCCTAGCACTTTGAGAGGCCAAGGTGGGAGGACCGCTTGAGCCCAGGAGTTCAAAACCAGCCTGGGCAACATGGCAAGACCCAGTCTCTACAAAAATATTAAAAAAAATTAGCTGAGCATGGTGATGGGCACCTGTGGTCCCAGCTACCAGGAAGAGTAAGGCGGGAGGATTGCTTGAGTCTGTGAGGTTGAGGCTGCAGTGAGTTGTGTTCATGTCACTGCACTCCAGCCTGGGAGACAGAGTGAAAACTTATCTTAAAAGAAAAAAAAATTACAGATTTTTGCCACTTGCAATCAAAATAATAGCTATTATATATTACACAGTTATAACACTTATAAGCCCTTCTCATTTGAGATTTCCAAAGGATTAAGCCCTAATGTCTAAAGCACCATTGTATGTGTATGATTTAATGCCTGTGCATCTGGAGTAGCACCACGTACTATCCTTGGAAGAACTGAGAAAACACAGTTGACCCATAACATGGCTTTGAACTATGCAGGTCCACAAATATATGGACTTTTGTCTGCCTCTGTCACCCTGAGACAGCAAGACAACCCCTTCTCTTCCTCCTAGTCCTCCTCAGCCTAATCAATGTGAAGATAAGAATGAAGACTGTCGCTGGGCGCGGTGGCTCAAGCCTGTAATCCCAGCACTTTGGGAGGCCGAGACGGGCGGATCACAAGGTCAGGAGATCGAGACCATCCTGGCTAACACGGTGAAACCCCGTCTCTACTAAAATACAAAAAATTAGCCGGGCGTGTTGGCGGGCGCCTGTAGTCCCAGCTACTCGGGAGGTTGAGGCAGGAGAATGGCGTGAACCCAGGAGGTGGAGCTTGCAGTGAGCTAAGATCAGGCCACTGCACTCCAGCCTGGGCGACTGAGCGAGACTCTGTCTCAAAAAAAAAAAAAAAAGAATGAAGACTGTCGCCATGATCCACTTCCATTTAATGAATAATATTTTCTCTTCCTTATGATTTTCTTAATAACATTTTCTTTTTTCTAGCTTATTTTAAGAATACAGTCTATAATGCATGTAACATACAAAATGTGTTCATCAGCTGTTTCTGTTATCAATAAGGCTTCTAGTCAAAAGTAAGCTCTTAGTAGTTAAGTTTTGGGGGAGTCAAAAGTTATACATAGATTTTCCACTGGCAGGGATCAGCACCCTTAATCCCCGTGTTGTTCAGGGTTCAATGTAGTTTACTCAAACCATTTTCTGTAGAGTTTAATTCTCTTGTGGAGCTCTGGTGGAGAAATACTGGCACTTATAATGTGCCAGGAGTTTTCTAAGCTACTTATGTGTAATCATCACAATGACCCTGTGCGACATAGAATATTATTATTCCTACTTCATAGATGAGGAAACGTAAATGAAAGTCTGAATGAATTGGCTGCCTAAGAGTCATAGAGATGGTCAATACATTTTTCACCTTAATTTATAGCATTCTGAACATGAGAAACAATTAAGCAGATACAGATTTATGCAAAGAACCAAGCAAATTTGCTTTCTTGGATTTGTTACAAAAGTCTATGCATTTACTTTAATGTTTATTTTAGCCTCTGATAATTTAAATGGGAACTACAATATATAAATAATTGAAGATGAAATGCTACAGCTACTTGTATTAATGGCCCTAAGCTAAAGACTCATATTAAACACACACGCTGTCCAATACCATTTACATGTGCTTATGCCTGCCTCTTATTTTTAATCACCCATTTTTAAAATGAAATATTTTAGGCCAAGCGCGGTGGTTCATGCCTGTAATCCCAGCTCTTTGGGAGGCCAAGGCAGGCGGATCATGAGGTCAAGAGATTGAAACCATCCTGGCCAACTCGGTGAAACCCCATCTCTACTAAAAATACAAAAATTAGCCAGGCGTGGTGGCGGGCGCCTGTAATCCCAGCTACTCAGGAGGCTGAGGCAGGAGAATTGCTTGAATCCTGGAAGTGGACGTTGCAGTTAGCTAAGATTGTGCCACTGCACTCCAGCCTGGCGACAGAGGGAGACTCCATCTCAAAAAAAAAAAAAAAAAAAAAAAAAATTCAAAGGCACAGAATAGGAACAAAAGAGTAATATAAGAAAGATAAACTCACCATTAAAATTCAGTCTGTTTCATAACTATCTCACCCTAAGATTTTCCTTGGCTCTGGACTTACTCCATTCTCAGTTCTGTCTGTATACCCTCAAAGTGGAAAAGGATGACATCAAACAGAGAATAAGAGAGTGAGTGAAACAGGAAGGAAGAATGTAGAAATAAGGGGGGTGGGAACATGAGGAAGAATAGCTCATTCATATAAAAGAAACAAAATCATTATTCTCACAGGAGGTATTCTCCAAATCCCGTATGTGACATGAGAAGTGTCTGAGTAAGCATCTGAGTAAACTGATATACTTCCAAAGGGGACTACTTTGATAAGAATCACTCACTTGGATACATATGCTCAACTGTCCTTCTAGGTGTTTTTGTTGTTGGTGGTGGTGGTGGTGGGTTTTTTTTTGGTGGAAGCGGGGGTGGGGCGGGGCTAATTTTGGTATGAGGTCATACTCACTCCCTTGGTTGATTAGATGAAAAATGAAATCCACTACTAGGAAGAAACCCATCTGGATGAGATAGAAAGGTTAGATGTTTGCAATATGGAATCCAACTTGGAGAAAAGTATCTTTGAATCTGGTCCTTAATAAAGGTAAAGTTCTTGAGGATTTTGGACATCTCATAGCAATAATATGGGGGATAATATAACATTTTAAGGGCAAAGAAGATGACAAAGGCCAAGATAAACTCTAACATTGTAAGAGAGAAGTTCAAGAATGCAGAAAGACTTTAGGTTTGAAAGGCAATAGAATGACTAGTAACAATAATTAATACCAATTCTTTCCTCCAGAGAAACTTGCAAGGAAAAAAAATTCTGGTAAAACAAGAATCATTAAATTCGTTATACAAAAAGCTACCAAGTGACTCCAAAGATGTTTTTTCCAAAGGTGGGTCTTAGTCGGGTTTAGCTAAAAACTTTGTAATAGCACTTTGATTTCTTTGGAGGAAAGATAGCATTTGATGAAAAACAGGGAAGCTAAGACATTTTACAACAAAAAAGATGGATAAAACAGAGAAGCTAAGAAACTTTACGATAAAACAGATGGAATATTTTTAACTTTAAAAGTGTTTCTTGAACTTCTATTCACTGTGGAAAAAAAGACGGAATTTCAAGGAAAACTACATTGTTTTATTAAATCCAATTATATAGTTGTCTTATTTAGATTTAAATAAAATTTAATAAAGCTTAATGTTGGGTTTTTTCCGCAAAACTTTAACAAACAAAAAGTTGGACTATGATGACCATCAAGTCATTGTTTCCATGGTGAGGCACACATACATAAACACATGCACACGCACTCAGAAAACAAACAACTTTTAAGGCACACTAGATAAACTGAGGAAAGAGAAAGGGTGATTAAGCAGCTCCAGTCTATGGCAGTAACCCCTGGACAAGAAAATTACTATCTCAGCATATTTGTCACACATTAGTGGCACACCAGTGTGACAGACCAGTTAGAAAGCTCTGCATGGGATATTCTGATTCAACAGTCTGCCTTAAGGAAATATAGCTGACATTGCAAAAACAGAAGTAAAAAGTGAGATGTCCTAAACGCTATTTAATAAATTGAAATATATCAATAATCATTTATCAAAAGTCTGTGATTTTTATGTTCTACATTTTATGCTCTCATTTAAACATGTTAATTCAAAGCCTTTTAGGATCCTCTTTAAAAGTTAAAACAGGATAACTATATTTATAATACCAAAAGACATAGCAATGAACTACTATATTCTAAGTGGATATAAATTTAATTTTAGTTCTGGGACAGTTCATTCAATTATCTAATGTTTAAGATTTTTTTCTAAGTATTTTTATAGCTTTCTGTTTTCAAACAGTGTCCACATGGTTGTTTCTGATAAGCAGGTGGGAAAATGTCAACTACACTAATAAATTTACCAGAAACCTGCATTTTCTTGAGGTTTTCTTTTGGTCTAGCTGATAACAACAGATTGCCAGTTAACTGGTTTCCTAAGAAAAATTAATTAGGTAAGTAACAAACTTAAAGAAAGGTCCAACATATCAACAACTTTGGTATTCTGTACTTTCACTGAAGAGACCTTAAATACATACCTTTTGTCATATACCACAAATGAAACTTTATAAAGAGGGCATAACATAACATGTGTAAAAGGTATAAATGCGTATTTCACTCTTGGCTCTATCTTTGAATAATTCTTTTAGAAATTACCATTACAATGTCCATAATAATTTGATTCATATTAAGGTCTTAAGCCAAGAGAGCTTTGTATGTATGAGGTTCTTAATCAAATGGTCACCAATAACTCAGTTAATGATATGCATATTTAAGTGTTTAGGGGTAAAGTATAACAATGTAACTTTGAAGTGCATTAAAAAATGAGATCCCTACAATGGAAGATGAATATCTGATAAAGCAACAGAAAGAGCAAATATATCAAAATATTAATAGAGTAGAGATAGTGGGTTTATAGGTGTTCACTGTACAACTCTTTCAAATTCTATGTTTGAAATTTTTCATAGTGAAATACTGGGAGGAAAAGTTATCGACAAAAAAACAATTCATCCCCTCTTTCCTCCTATCATCTGCTAAAAAGTAAACACTGGTCTACGCTGCACTTCATTTACATATATGAAAAGATATAAGTCCCCCAAAGATTACTTTAGAGTAGGCTCAGTTAGTTTATCCCTTTAATATTTGACTAGGTTTTGTGGTTGTTACTTCAAGATCTATTTGTTCTTCCCCATTACGTAGTGGTGACAGGATTGGAATGATCCCACCCTAACTCCATGGGTAGGATCTGACTGGTCGAGTCTATACCAAACAGGATAATCATATCTGTTTTGTACAGTGATGAGTTCAGGGGTTGTTCAAATAGTGTGACTCATAACTTTTGCTGGTAATTATAGAGTACAGCTTCTTATTCTGGACACTATGATATATGGATATAAAGCTCATCTGTTAGCCATTTTAATACAATGAGGAAAACCTCCTGAGGATAGAAATGACAAAAACAGTAGAGCCTTCAGAATCACGGTTTGTTACAAGTTGTAGCCCAAATCAAACTTTTCCTGAAGCATATTCTACTTCTAGACTTTTTAGCTATATAAGCCAATAAATCCCTTTTATTATCTAAGCCAGTTTGAACTGGATATTCTATTATCTGCAATAAAAACATACTACCTAATAAATATTTTGTAAATGGCTAAGGAAATGAATATAGTAACATGAACAACATACCCTAGAAAACATTTAAAACAGTGATCCCCAAAGATAATAAGAGAAGTATCACTTTAGGAGTTTTATAAACATACAGATTAAGGAAACTCACCCCGACCTCCTAACTCTAAGTATCTAGGAACAGGACTTGAAAATCAGTGTATTTTGAAAGCTACACAAAGAGTGATTCTGACACAGCCAGTGACCTACATTTGAAGTGTACTGGTTTGAAACAACCTTTGAAAATTAACCATTTTTTAAAACATAAATTCAAAATTCTATGTATATGCCAACAATAAATGTTTTTATCCTATTTCCTAAGGATCTCAAATATTATTTTATAAGTTTAATCTCATTACAGATTTTTAGTATAGGTTTACATATAACAAAGAGATAAATATTTCCTTTACCCCCACCATAGTAAATGTGGTACATGACCAAGGCTCACACACTTATTTACAAATAGTCTCCACATTTCCAGAGTGAATATATCTAAAAACAAAAATACAGGAAAACTGTCAAGGGTCCTTAAATTAATTTCTTTCAATTCTACTATCAGTTTCACTTCACATTATTTCCATGTTAGTTTTCAGTCGGTCAGTTCGCTGTCTACAGAGGTTGGTTCAATTTTGAACTCAAATCCCTTTCTTGGTTAACCCAGCCCTCGAGCAGAAAATATCATTTTAAAGTTTAGTAATATATGATGAGGAACTAAATAAAAGTTTAGGATGGGAGAAAATTCCACACATATGATTCCCATCACTGAAAACTAAGATAATCATTCTAAGGAACAAAGAAAACCCAAACATTTGGGGACCAGCAAAATAATTCTTTTAGCACTCAAAAGCACTGTATCTGTAAAGAGAAATGGCAATAAATATGGAAATAATGAATCTGATTTTCTAACCCATATATTATATAGGTAACAGTAAAAAAGCTGTGTTTTCTAATATAACACATAAGAGTGTGTAGAGGAATATTGTACTAAGAGCAGTAATTCTGGTGTTCGATTACCTGGATTGCTTGTTAATGACACAGGCATACACATTCACTTGTTTTATCCCTGCAATCGTGGAGAGCTGTAATTAGAGAAAGGATGAAGAAGAGATGGAATGTACCCAGGATGTGTCACATACTCTGTTTGTTGAAAAATCAATAAATGCTGCGATCCACAGGAAGATAAAAGGTGAATATGTATTTGTGCTGTGTGTATATGGCCAAAGTAGAAAGTGGGCATTTTATTCAGAGGTGTCTTCACCTGTATCAGCTGCACTACAACATACCACTTAAAAAGCTGAACAATTAAATGTTGTGGTGCATCAACCTAGGAGATTGAAGAGAAAATGAGAAAGGTTTTCTCTACAGTTCTAAGCAACATGGTTTTAACATGTGATAGTGCAGCAAAACGGAGACCAATAGTTGCTTTGAGCAAGTGTTTGGGATAAAAGTGGGGTTTAGTAGTATATAATATTGAAAAACACTGGGGAGGTAAGAGAAAGAAAAGACGTGGATCTCAAGCATGTTTAAATCCATACATTTAGTCAGGTTCATTTTTAAAGAGAAGTGTAAAGGATATGCCTAAGAGTCCATTCTTTATGTTTTTGCTTGTTTTTCTATAAACATAGTGGGGGAACATTTTAAAACATTTAATAAACTATGTTTATAAATAAATCTATACATACTTTATAAGGTCCTAAAAATGAATTTTTTTAATCTTTGTTTTTAATGTTGGTTATAACTTACCCTAACTTTCTTAGATAGGAAGATAGCAGATTTTAAAAGCTGTGTTTCAAGCCATAGGCTTTTAAATACACTATACAATTGGATAGTTTGCTTACAAGTTGTGTTTTTATTTTTTGAGAATTTAATCAGTTAACACCTAGTTAGTGTATCAGATGCGTAACTGAGGTACTAGAAAGTGCCCCAGACTAGGAGGCAAATATAAAAACATTGAGTTCATTATTTTACATCTTACAAAATTTTCCCCTAGTTTAGTTTTCAAAATTTTCAAATCTATAGAAGAGCAGAAATAATAGTACAATGACACCTGTATGCCCTTCAGCTATATTCACCAATTACCATTTTGCTACGTGGGCTTTTGTTCTTTTGCTATGTGTATATATGTGTGCACACACATAGATTTTTTTCCTGAACCACTGGAATGTAAATTGCAGGTGTCATGACATTTTACTATCGTATATTTCAGCATGCGTCCTCTAAGAATAAGGAACTGCCCTATATAACCAAATATCATCATAACACTTACATTTACAGTAATTCCATAATATCACTGAACAGACAGTTCTTATTCAAATTTCTCCAAAATGACCCAAAATATTTTATTGCTGCCCATAATCAAACCAAGGTTCATGGTTACATTTGGTTATTATATCCCTTTAGCCTCTTTTAATCTACAAGAGATCCTGTGCTTGCTTTTTTTTTTTTTTGAGACAGAGTCTCACCCTGTTGCCTAGTCTAGAGTGCAGTGGCACGATCTTGGTTCACTGCAACCTTTGCTTGCTGGGTTCAAGCAATTCTCATGCCTCCTGAGTAGCTGGAAGTACAGGCATGCACCACCACACTTGGTTAATTTTTGTATTTTTAGTAGAGACAGAGTTTCACCATGTTGGCCAGGCTGGTCTCAAACTCCTGACCTCAAGTGATCAACCCACTTCAGCCTCCCAAAGTGCTGGGATTACAGGCATAATCCCAGCCACCTTGCCTGACCTTATGCATTTTTAAAATTTTTATCATATTATTAACTTTTTTAAAGAGTCCAAGTCTGTAGATTGTATACTAAGTTGAAACAGAAACATTTTCCATTCCAACATTATTTCAAATAAAATACTGTTTTCATTCCTTTTTCCCAAACCAAACAGGCAGCAGAGTACACTAATACAATGCATATTTAAGGGTTAGATGAATCAAAGGATTAAGTATAGAAGACATGGGCACTAAAACTTAAATATCTGACGTGAAGGACTCAGAAAACATAGGAACAGTGCTAAAAGAAACTGGTAAATATGTATGACATGTATTCCATTTTAGAGTCATATGTATGGTATTATGTATAAATGTCATACACATATGTATATTATGTCTATGTGTACATATGTATATTAGTTAACGTACATATTTTGTATATGTACATTAAAAGTTAAACATAACACTGGCAGTTATAATTTTTAAATTTTTTTGACTTATGTTAAACATAAGTATTGGTAGTTATAATTTTTAAATTTTTTGCCTCTTATTAAGAGACTAACCTATAGATTTAACCTTTCAGTGCTATGCAGTCCAAAGAATTCTCTCCATACTTAACATGACTTTATTTTTAAATTTTTACTAAAATATAAGTAAAACTATTAAGAAGAATATTGATAAAATTTATCAAGAGAGACAGCTAACAGGGGTAGAGCAAAAAGGTCAAATACAAAATATTGGTAGGCAAGTAAATGAATAATTTTTAGAGCAGCATTCCTACTAAAATGTCTGGTATAGAAGTGGCTTTTGAATGGCAGATTTTTACATATGAATTTACCTGTAGTTTAAGACATCTGACAGACTGCCACCCCACTGATTCTGGTTCCTAGTTCTATCTACATCACTGGGCAAATACAAAAGTGATATATATTCTCCCAGTTAAAAATAAGAATCTGAGCCCTTTGATAAAACTCTCAATGGCTGAGCCTCTTGTCAATCTTACATTTTCATTGTCATCTTTGGTAGTTCAATGGAATAACATGGGGAGCATTTAAAACTTGTCAGAAACCTGGAATTCCCTTCGAGCTTTGGGGCTAGGATTGCCAGTAATATCCAAAGCATGAAAATAAGTACTGAGTGCCAGAAAAGGACATGAAAAAAACCTTATAAGATACTTAAGACTTGGGAATATATTGAGAAAATGGCACTATCTCTATAACAGGGTGAGAGAGCTCTAGGCCATACTCTTGCCAAGTCCAAATCAGCCTATATAGATGTTAGTCTACCAGTTCAGCAGAAGGGTCCCAATATAATTCCCTTTAAGGAACACAGGCTTCCCCTTTCACCCCATGAAGCTTCTCCTGTTCTGTCAGGCAAAGGCAGAATAAGGCTTGCTTATCTTCCCCAAGATCCTGCCCATTTCTCCTCCTCCCCTAATTTTCACTCCAGAATATGCTGGTCTGATCTGAAATATAAATTTAAGGAATTAGCTCACACCACTTGCAGGGGCTGGCAGCCTGGAAGTTTTTGTACGGCTTGCCGGCAGGGTAGAATCCAGGTCAGAGTTGATGCTGCAGGGTAGAATCAGTAGGGTGGGCCAGCAGGCTGTCTCGAGGAAAGCTGGTTAGTGAATGCTTCATAAGTTTTCATCTGAACCAAAATCGGTTCCTAAGATGCCTTCTTCAAACGGCTGGCATTACTTTAAATACACAACAAAGCCTTTCAGCCTCTTCTGTCATTTGCCTCTTTGCAAAAAATATTCTATAGAGTAGGTGGATGACTTTAAATTCTGGGAAAAGCATAGGGTTAGTCACAAAGAAACCTCTAAGAAAGGGAGGATCTGCCATAAAAGGAAAGCATCAAATATCCACTCATTAGCTTCATCTTGCTCATGGGACATTGCTCACACAGCTGGAAAATTCTGTAGCTGAAGAAAATGTGATTCATCTTCTAGACAGATATTTTAATATCCTCACATTCCATGGCATGGGGATTATCTCGGTGAAAGTTTTATGCCCATTTTTGCTTTCTGGCTTTGTTGTTGGCTTTTGTTTTTGTTTTTGTTATTTTTGGATACCATAAACTCTAAACAGATGCTTTTGTTTAGTGCAAGGTAGCTTTTGTCTTTTCCCTATAAGGAAAAGAGCTATGGTGCTATATTTCATTTACTAGTGATAAACACTGTCATGCTAGACTAAGTAAAGATTCTGACAAGTCTTTTGGGCAGTGGTACACTGGATACCATGACTTTTAAAGAATTAGTTTGAAAAGGCCTTTCTGGATCCTTGTGAATGCTATTTCATCTTTTTGTCATTCTACTAATCCATATTGTTATTTCTCTAGATGCTCTTCTCCCAGCTTGATGATTATTATGGTCTAGACCTATTACCTCCATATGGTAGATTCTTCTTGTCACCATTTCTTTCTTTTAGCAAAACTAAAGTCTGGAAAAATCTGGAATGAAAAAGTAATACTAAATCCTCTTTTTTTTTGGCATTGCCTCTACCTGTGTGTGTCTTCATAGGTGGCTTGAACTAAACATAGCCTGAGCCTGGCCCCAAAAGCACTAGAGATTAAAAATGGACAGCTGGGCACAGTGGCTCATGCCTGTAATCCCAGCACTTTGGGAGGCCGAGGCGGGTGGATCATGAGGTCAGGAGATCGAGACCATCCTGGCTAACATGGTGAAACCCCGTCTCTACTAAACAAAATACAAAAAATTAGCCCGGCATGGTGGCAGGTACCTGTAGTCCCAGCTACTGGGGAGGCTGAGGCAGGAGAATGGCGTGAACCCGGGAGGCAGAGCTTGCAGTGAGCCAAGATCGCGCCACTGCACTTCAGCCTGGGCGACAGAGCAAGACTCCATTCAAAAAAAAAAAAAAAAAAAATGGACTCAATGGTTAGGTAACTTATCAAGGACCACATGACTAGCCAAGAAAAAGCAAGGAGTAGAAGTCAGGTTTCACTCTTAGTCCCACACTCTTTATATCATTATAAATGGCTCCAATATAAACCATGGTTTTGTTTTTAAATAGAGACAGAGTCTTGCTACATTGCCCAGGTTGGTCTCAAACTCCTGGGCTCAAGTGATCCTCCTGCCTCAGTCTCGCAAAGTGCTGGTATTACAGGTGTGAGTCATCACACCCAGCCTAAACCTAAAATCATGATTTTGATTTGAGACAGATCATAGCAGGATATGTACTAGAATTGTTTTTCTAAAAATGCTGTACTTATGTTATTCGTGTATCTTTTCCTGAGCCCTCTGTGAAGAGTGCTATCAAGTCAAAGTTGGGAAGGAGAGTTGTCAAAGTTTCTTGTGTATCTTCTGTAGCACAGGATGATCAGAGAGCTCCTATATATTCATCTTATTAATAAACCATTCCCTTCCCTAGTCTGTCTGAATGGCCCAAGTAGAGTTTATTTTGCCATAAAATATTTAAATCAACTGATTAGACTATTAGTGTATTAGAATTTAACAGAGAGCCAATGGAAAGAGGTCAGTGTGGAAAACCAGATTATAATTACTTATGGATTCAGTAATCCCTTCTCATATGAGGTCAAGGGAGACCAAGGTACAAAGAATAAAACAAAGATAAATCAAAGCCTATATAAAAATATGAAAGAGGGCAAGTTCCTACTATACATTTAGGCTATTCAGTATAGCCTACTGTTCGTGGGCTACAAGTATGTACAGCATGTTACTGTATGGAATACTGTAGGCAACTGTAACACAGTGGTTAAGTATTTGTGTGTCTAAATATCTAAACATAGAAAAGGTACAGAAAATATACTGTATTATAATCTTATGGGACCTAGATGATACACGTAGTCCATCGTTGACTGAAACATCATGGGGTGTGAGAGTTAATTTTTAAAGTAAAAATAATTTCAGGCACTGACAAGAGCCATAAAGAATATAAAACATGATAAGAGACACAGTAACAATGTGAGGGGCCTACTTTACGAAGGTGGTCAGGCAGTGACTTCTATCTAGGCTGAGATTTAAATGATGAGAAGGTATGAGTCATGGGAAGATCAGGGAGCACAGAACTGCAATCATAAAAAAGAGCACGAGCAAAAGCCTTAATGTAAGAATGAAAGAGCTTGATTCAAGAAACAAAAAGGAGGTGAGTAGTTGCTAGAACTAACTGGTGAAGGAGAATACCATTTGAAATGGGTCAGAGAAATGGGCAGGAGCCAGACAACACTCAGGGACTTTAAGGCCAGACAAAAAGGTGGCACTTTTGCTTGGTAGACCAAGTTTCCTTTGTTGCTTTTTCTCTATAATTATTTGGAAGTTCTAATTCTTATTTCCATTCTAGCAACAGTTACTTTAAATGTCATTTAAATATATATAAAATATTATAATGATCATATAAATTCACACAGAATAAAAAGTGAACTCATATCCTCTAGTCTTTTGCACCAAGCCCTTTACTATCTCCTGAAGGAATATTTCAACAGTTTTGATAGGATCACTGCAGCCAATTTCAATGCATTTAAGTACATATGCATGCAACAAATAAACATATGAACATGCATATGTACTTAATATATATAAATACAATACATATACTTACATATGCTTTTTAATACATACAAATGGGAATATATATTCTGCTTATAATTTGCTTTTTTCACTTAGTATGTGTTGTAGGTCTTTATTCTTTCTGAAAGATGCAGAATATTCCAGAGTATAAATATACCATAGTGTAACCATTCTCCTACTGATGGGTAGTTACCATTTTTTCTAAATATTAAAAATAACATTGGGGCCAAGTGCGTAATCCAAGTGCCTGTAATCCCAGCACTCTGGGAGGCCGAGGTGGGTGGATTACTTGAGGTCAGAAGTTTGAGACCAGTCTGGCCAACATGGTGAAACTCCATCTCTAATAAAAATGCAAAAAATTAGCCAGGCATGGTGGCACATGCCTGTAATCCCAGCTACTTGGGAGGCTGAGGCAGGAGAATCGCTTAAACCTGGGAGGTGGAGGTTGCAGTAATCCAAGATCGTGCTACTGTACTCCAGCCTGGGCAACAGAGTGAGGCTCTGTCTCAAAAAAACAAAAAACAAAAAACAAAAAAACCACAAATTAGATTTTTTCATTCACTTTAATCAGTTACATAAAGAATACAAAAGAAATCTAAACTAGAAGGAAAAAATAAGAATAGGAATAAAATTTTTAAAAAGATGGCTTATTTAAATTTACAATTATTTTCTAGTATTGTACTGGCCAACGGTATGAGAAGTATAGGCTACTGGAAGTACCAATGCCTTCTCTCTCACTTTTTTTTTTTTTGTACATTCTTTCTAGGTATCTAATATAACAAACTGAAACTTATAATTAGTTATTAAATTTTCACATATTAACTTTAGGATAGGAAACCACCACTTAATATATTTTAACATTTTACTCCTGGCTATGAAGATTTACAACATGGGTTACAATAGATACCATACACCTAAAGGAAGTAACAGAAACAATTAGTAATCTCTCTGTGCTCTTTTTCATAGAGATTTCAAAATAAATCTAAGGTTATGCATAGGATGTGGGTTTTTCTCCGGGAGTAGTATTACAGAAGGTTTGTGGTATTAGAAGGGTCATGACACAATGCAAGTTGCTTAGTCTCAAACACAAGTGTAAAGCTTTCCTTTTAAGAATATTTTATATTATACCCACAGATGAAAAATCTAAAAAAAGAGAGACTGTGGTACATAAAGATATATTCAAGCGCTCTCTCTTTTGTAAAAAATCAAACCTTTTTAGAGACAGTTTAAAAAGCAATCTCTTGATTAAAAGGTTAAATAATGTGTTTTTTTTTTTTTTCCAGGCTTTATTATGAAACTATGTTCAACGGTCACAGAGGCAACCACATTAACTTGCAGCATGGACACAAATTTTAAGTTCTACATTGATATTTTCAATGCACATATGAAGCAAAACGTCTTAAGCAAATTATTACTGCATATGAAATTACTATAGTAGAAGAAAACCCAATAATTTGAGTAAATCTGTAACACTTGGTAAGTAATCACTGATTAATCAACATCACCTTACTGAAATATCAATAGCAACTACTAAGCTTCAGTAGGTTATTACTGATTTGTACTTTGCCAAAGAAAAATTAATCAGAATGGTAAATGTGGTAAGTGGTAGCCTCTCCATGACTTCAAGGTGACTCATTTGAAACTTCTAAAAACAAATCATACTCATATCATGTACTACTGATAAGTTTTTGAAACAGTTTCCTGTAATTTAAAGTCATGAGCAAAGGTTTGAATATTCTTCTTAGTAATTAGAAAAAGTAAAAGTACACATAAATATCTTTTAAAAACCAATAATGCAATCTGAAAAATATACAAGGGATAAAAGAAATCAGTATTTGGCTAGTATCTTTCAGTATTAAGACTGATTTAATTCCATTTCAGAAGAGAAATATACATATACACACATTCTTCAAAGTGATGTTTCTTACAGGACTAGCTAAAGGCACCGTTAAAAAATACCAGCCCAAGGCCGGGTGTGGTAGCTCACACCTGTAATCTCAGCACTTTGGGAGGCTGAGGTGAGCAGATCACCTGAGGACAGGAGTTTGAGACCAGTTTGGCCAACACGGTGAAACCCCACCTCTACTGAAAATTTAAAAATTAGCCAGGTGTGGTGGCAGGTGCCTGTAATCCCAGCTACTCAGGAAGCTGAGGCAGGAGAATTGCTTGAACCCAGGAGGCCAAGGTTGCAGTGAGCCAAGATTGTGCCATTGTACACCAGGCTAGGAGGCACAGTGAGACTCCATCTCAAACAAACAAACAAAAAAAACATCAGCCCAGTGCTTTGCATGGCTGAGTCAGGAGGATTATTTGAGGCCAGAAGCTCAAGACCAACCTGAGCAACATAGCAAGACCCCATCTGTACAAAAAATTAAAAAATTAGCAGGGCATGGTGGGGTGTGCCTGTATTCCTAGCTACTCGGGAGGCTTAGGTAGAACTGCTTGATCCCAGGAGTTCAAAGTTGTAGTATGCTATGATTGTACCAATGAACTCTATCCTGGGCAACACAGCAAGACCCTCTCTCTCTTAAAACAAGTCAGTATTCACACAAGGTCTAAAAGGTAGAAAATATTCCTCATAAATCATAATTTAATTGGAAACAAATCAATTTTGTGACCAATATTTAAAATTTGATATAATTTCAATGGCTCCTAAAAACTATGGACTCACAAACTAGTTTCTAAAAAAATTAGACACTTTTAAGAAAAGTTTTAAATTTACAGAAAAATTGAGAAGATAGAGAGTTCCCACATACCCTCCCACAGTTTCCCCTATTATTAATATATTAGTGTGGTACCTTTGTTAAAATTAATGAACCAATATTGATACATTACTAATAAAGTCCTTCATTTATTCAGATTTCCTTTGCCTTTGTTTTTTAACCAGTTTTTTTTTTTTTTTTGTCTGTTTCTAGAATTCTATCCGGGATACATTACATTAAGTTGTAATGTCTCCTCAGGTTCCTTTTGGCTGTGACGGTTCCTCAGACCTTGCTTGTTTTTGATAATCTTGTCAGCCTTGAGTCATTACTATTCAGGTATTTTGTAGGATCTCCACAAGTGGAATCTGTCTCATAGTTTTCTCATGGTAAGACTAGGGTTATGGGTTATCAAGAGGAATACCAGAGAGGTAAAGTGCCATTTTCATCATGTCACGTGATATCAAGGGTATGTACTATCAGTGTAATTTACGACTGCTGATGGTGATCTTAATCACTTGGCTTAGGTAATCTTTGTCAGGTTTCTCCACTGTGAAATTACTCGTTTTGTCCCCCACACGTATCCTTTGGAGGGAAGTCACTAAGTGCAGTCCATGCTTATGGAGTGGAGATTTATACTTCCCCTCCTTGAGGGTGGAGTAGCTACAAAAATTATTTGAATTCTTCTGCATATTTGTCTCTTATCTCCCATTTATTAATTTAATCATCATTTATATCAATATAGGCTCGTGGATATTTATTTTATACTTTGGATTATAATGTACTTTGGGTTATTACACTTTGGCTTGTGTATTTCAAGTATATAATACTTCAAATATTTTTTTTCTCAAATTATTCTACCTTTGGCCATTGGGAACTCTTTCAGTTGGCTTCTCTGTCCCTTCAACATAATCCTAATTAATGTAGGGTTTTTTTGGGTGTTTTCTTTTTTTGTTTTTTTTTGGGGGGGGTGTGTGTGTATTTTGAGCACTTCCTTACTTACTGGCATTATAAGATGCTCTAGGCTTATGTTCTCTATTTCCTGTACCAGTCCTAGAATCAGCTATTTCTGTGAGGAGCCCTGGTTCCCTTTATTGGAGAATGGTATTAAAAACAAAAATCTGGGCACTAAGTGTACATAAACTAATTTTTAATAACACCAAGTGAGCACATATATTATGGTACTTAAGAGTCCAAACTCCCCTAATTCTTAACTGAGATCTTACTATGAGCTCATCTTGGGGGAGCCAAATGATGTTCTTCAATTCTAGATATAGCAATATCCTAAAAACCTCTAGCTACTTCATGCCTTTGAATTTAACTGCGTACTGAAGTTTGGACACCAAAGAATCTCTGAACACTTCAGAAAAAAATTTTTAAACAGAATCTCACAATCCCTAATGACTAGGATATACGTATCTTCCTGAGAATTAGTATTAAGACTAGATACAATTATAGAATGGATATTTTTTCAAATTAAAAATGCTTAAAATTGAGAAATGCCTTAAAGAAAAATGAAAAATATTTTAATATTTAGGTAAGTTGCTCAAAACAAAAGCCATAAATGATTGTGCTTCAGGGGCAAAAAAAAAAAAAAAAAAAAAAAAACACAATATTAACAAGCTAGCTCAGGAAACTGGAAAGTACAAACTAATCACAAAGCTTTATGATAAATTCCATCATTTACTAATGTCACGGTAATTTCACATAATTAAAAAATATAATATTTTTAAGTTAATGGTAAAGGTTTTATCACTTCCTCTCCATCTCTGTCAAAACTACATACTGATCTGAGCACAGTGATTTAAACCTAGCACCCTCATTCTATGTCAGAACAGAATTTTGAGTGGGCGTTTTTTAAGCCAAGAGTGGTTGGGGTATTGCCCATCTGAGGCATCCCTAGAGGTTATCTGTTGGGCAAACTAATCAAAATGGGTAAATGTTACTGGGTACCAGAAAAAAAACCAAAAGTTGGATTTGAGTAGACCCACACTCTTTTAAATGAAAAACTTTCCATTACTTGTAACAAAGCAGCATTAATTTTATAGATATGCCTAGCCCACAGAAGCTTTCAACACAGTTACAAAAATCTATATGCTTATCTTTATAATAACCAAAATACAAACTCAATCCCAGGTTAAGTATTAGAAGGCTTGGGTTTAATTCTCACCTATTCTCCTTAACTGAGCAAAAAATTAACTTTTCTATGTTTTGTTCTACTCCCTGGAATTTAGAGATAGCTCTATTTAGTATTAATGTAAAAATTAGGTCTTCAAATAATAAATAGCATTTAGATTGTGGAAAACTCCAGTAACAAGAGGAAACTTAATTTTTAACCTCATTTCCCTCCAAACTAAATACTATGAATTCTTACAAGTATTTTTTTGAATCAGTTCAGTTAAATCTTTTTAATAGCTTAAATGTCATCTAACTGATCACTCCCATGCTCAAAACCCTCCAGTGATTTTCCATCTGAGTAGGGAAAGGTCATAGTTCTTAGATCCTACATAATTGGCTCTACTTACCTCTCAGACTTCCCCTATCCCCATGTCTCACTTTATTCAGACTCTACTTCAGACATGCTCCTTATGTCAGACCCTTTGCCTGTACTATTTTCCTAGTAAGTAGTTCTTCCCCTAAATCTTCATGCCTCATCTGCTTCAAATGTTTGTTTAAATAAGTATCCCCTTCTAATGAACCTTTATAGACCACATTATTAAAATAGCAACAGTCCTCCACCCCAATACCTTCTCTTTCCCACGTTTTTCTCCATTGTCATTCATTGTCTAAATTACACACCATAAGATTCATTTTTTTTTCATCTAACTTCTTGTTATACCATAAAGCTCAATGAGGAAATGGATTTTTGTATTTTGTTCACTAATCCAGGTAGTGTTTAGAATAGTGACTAGCACATAGTAAGTACTCCATAAATATCTACAAAATTGAAACCAATACTCCATTTAAATTTGTAACTTAATCTGTTCTTCACATGTGGGTTTTAAAATTAGAATAACATTTAAAGTCAAATTGATATTTCAAGAAATAAACTATTACACACAGATTATTTCAGTAAATAAAAATATTTTAACTGTCGCTAGTATGCTGATATTGGAAATATAAAGTCAAATAATGGTCCTTATCCTCAATGAACTTCAGCTGCACATGGTGGACAGAAAAGTTGAAAAGAATTAATTACAGTAGTGTGAGATGGTATAAGAAAGGTCTCTAACAAAGGGTGTTAGAAGAGCAGACACACGAAATCAGGTAAGATGGCATTATCAGGGAATGCTGATCACAACCGGTCAAGCTTAAGCTGACTTTTGAAATAAAAAGCAAGATCAAAGGAGGAGGGAGAAAAACATGGAGTAAAATGGGATGACAGATTTGAAGGATTCTTAACTAGTATACTGGGCCTAAAGTACAGGGCATATATATGTTAGGGTAACTGGGAAATAAAGCCAGCAAAGTAGGCAAGAATTCGAGTAGGAAGGATCTTATGAGGAGAGTCAGAGTTTGAATTTTTCTCCAATGCCAGGGGAAACAACTGAAAAATTTTAAGTAATGAACAGGGAACTAATAGTAACTTTAGTTGTATAATAAGCAGATTTACAGGAGGCTGTCAATATGCTAATAAGAAAACTTATAAAACTACCATGACAATATGTTGAAATACTAAAGAAAAGAAATTCATTTTATTCCTGGAAAAAATTCAAGAGTGGGTTTTCATATGAACAACAAAATCTCATTTTAAAATCTTCTCTATGCCTCAGTTTCCTTAACTATAAAATGAAGATATTAACAATATCTTGCTGGGCTTGGTGGCTCATGCCTGTAATCCCATACTCTGGGAGGTCAAGGCGAGTGGACTGCTTGAGCCCAGGAGATCAATATCAGCCTGGGAAACATAGTGAAACCCCACCTCTACAGAAAATACAAAAATTAGCTGGGCATGGTGGCATGTGCCTGCAGTCCCAGCTACTTGGAGGCTGAGGTGGGAGTTCTCTTGAGCTTGGGAGGTCGAGGCTGCAGTGAGCCGTGATCGTGCCACTGCATTTACAGCTTGAATGACAAAGTGAGACCCTGTCTTGAAAACAATAACAAAAAAAAACCCCAAAACCAATATCCCATATGATTTTTGTGAGGATTAAATACGTGAATATCCTCAAACGGCTTAGAACATTGCCTGATATGTACTAAGTGTTCGGTATGCCAGCTATTATTACTCTTATTATTAGTATCCTGGAATAATTAAAGTTGTTAAGTAGTAAGCTCTATATTTCCAAACACAGCAAACACATAAAAATGAAGTGTAACTAAATAGGGGTTCACAGTGGACAGAAAGAAGCTTACTTAAGTATATATTACAGAAAAAACAAAAAGCCAAGATAATTATTGAACGCCTGACCTCAAGTGATCAGCCTGTCTCAGCCTCCCAAAGTGTGGGATTACAGGTGTGAGCCACCACACCAGGCCCCAAGATAATTCTTAATTTCAGGCTTTACATAATTTTTGGAAAGGAATACATATTCAGTATCTAAGGTTGTTAAAGACTATCTTTAAGGAAATCCAAAGAGTTTCAGAACTTTCTAGTTTGGTTATACTTTTTGGGACTCCACAATATTGAATGTGACTTTTTACATAAAGTCTACGAGCTGTATTTCTGGATATTATGTAGGCAAGAAAGAACACTTTACATGAGCTTTCTCATTTGATCCCAACAACTGTAAGGCAGATAGCTTTAGAATCCTCAGTTATGAATGAGTGAATCAACAAATACATTAAATAACTTGCCAAAGATAAGAAGCTAATAAGAGGTTGGACTCCAAAATCCATTCTTTTAACCAATACAGAATCTCTAGCAATTAGAAGAAAACAAAAAGACAAAAAGTTGGGACCACAGAGACATTCAGGATTTTAAAATCCTCTTGTTCTTCATAACTAAATTTCTTGAAGCTCTTTATTCTGATTAAGATATGTCATATTTATTTTTGCAGGCTACTAAAAGAAGTTCCTTTAGACTGAGACATTCAACCAGAAAACCGGGTTCTAAAGCATATGTGAGGATAGAAAACAAAAAATTCTGATAATAGTTGGCATCTTCTTGCATGTTATTACAGTCATTAATACCAACAATAAATATACATTAATTTTCAGAGGTTTAAATTCTATTCAAAAACACTTCAAAGAAGGGACCTAGGCTCAGTCACTCTGACTCTGTAATGGTAAATACATTTGGACGGAGGCTGAATTCATTTTCTCCTTCCTAACTGGTAGTGACCTAATAATAAAAGAACGTATACAAGTTGATGCATGTGTAAATATAGTGACAACTGCATACATTAAAAATCATTTACTGTAGAAATAACATCAGCAGATGAATTAATTATTATCAAAATTCAAATATCTACTGGTTAAATTTGGTCAAATACAAATATCTACTGAATGATGGTTATGTACCAGGCATTATATAGTAAGCACTCAATACAGCAACGAGGCTGTGTGCAGTGGCTTACACCTGTAGTCCCAGCACTTTGGGAGGGCAGATCGCCTGAGCTCAGGAATTCGAGACCAGCCTGGACAACATAGCCAAACTCAATCTCTACAAAAAACACAAAAATTAGTCAGGTGTGGTGGTGTGCTCCTGTAGTCCCAGCTACTTGGGAGGCTGAGGTGGGTGGACTGCTTAAGCCCAATATGTCAAGGCTGCAGTGAGCTATGATCACACCACTGCACTCTGGTCTGAGCAACAGAGCAAGACCTTTTTTTTTTTTTTTTGAGATGGGAGTCTCGTTCTGTCACCCAGGCTGGGGTGCAGTGGTGTGATCTTGAGACCTTGTCTCCCCCACCACTGCCCAAAAAAGAATATAGTAATGAATAAGACAGACAAAAATTCCACTCTTGCACTCCCATGGAGCTTATGCTCTAGTGGGGAATGTGGACAATTAAAAATAAAAATATGTTGAGGAGGAAGGGGGGGAGGAGGGAGAGGAGCAGAAAAGATAACTATTGGGTACTGAGCTTAATACCTGGGTAACATAATAATATGTACAACAAACCCCCATGACATGTGTTTATCTACAAACCTTCACATGTACCCCCACATCTAAAATAAAAATAAAAAATAAAAATATGTATAATTTATGAAAAAAGTAATAATTGTTATGAAGAAAAAATAAAGCAACATAAGAGTCTAGTAACTAGAATAGGAAGTTATTTAAGGTAAAAACTTGGCCAAAGAGAAAGTTACAAGGTGGCCGGGCACGGTGGCTCTCGCCTGTAATCCCAGCACTTTGGCCAAGGTGGGCGGATCACGAGGTCAGGAGATTGAGACCATCCTGGCTAACATGGTGAAACCCCGTCTTTACTAAAAAAAAAAGAATACAAAAAATTAGCCAGGCGTGTTGGCAGGCGCCTGTAGTCCCAGCTACTTAGGAGGTTGAGGCAGGAGAATGGCGTGAACCCGGGAGGCGGAGCTTGTAGTGAGCCGAGATCATGCCACTGCACTCCAGCCTGGGCAACAGAGTAAGACTCTGTCTCAAAAAAAAAAAAAAAAAAAAAAGGAAAGAAAGTCATAGAGGTATTAATAAAGTGAGATGAGTACATAATAATTAAAATTCATGGTAACTCAGAATTGTCAAAAAATATTTAAATGCTATATAAGGTATAATATTGTTTTGTATGTGATAGAACCTTAGACTTCAACTCCTTAATTTTACAGGTTGTATAATCTGTTCCAAACTGAGCATTACAGCAGAACAGTGTAATAATTTTATAGCAAAAAACCCACCAATAAGTAATTGTCATTCATTTAGAGAAGAAAACTAGGTAACAGTAACTTCTAAAAACAGTTCTAGGAAAATGTCTAAAATTTGAAAGCTGCTACTCTTAAAAATGGTTAAGTTCACTGTAAGACACAAATACAAAACAGCTCCAACAAAGACAGGGTGGTGGAGGAGGCATTATTATAAACAATATAATTAGATTACAGATGTAGTTACGTTAGAATAACAACATGGCAGTAGATGGTAAATCTTAAATTAGACCTAAAAATTCTAAGTAGACTGAATAATCTTTGAAAATAAATTTAATAAATTTCAGTCTACCTATATCTATATACTACATAGTATATATATAGATATACTATAATCTATATATAAGTATCTATATATTACAATGTTATAGTATTTATAAAAATGAGTATTTCTTCATTTAATGTATTTTCTCATCGAAATAAGATGTTTACAAAAGTATAATTTTCATAGCTACATTAAAAAGCAGGCTTTATATGAATAACAGATTAAATAATAATATAATTTATTAAAAGAAGAGTTTGAGAGAATTCGGTTTGTGCAAAAAAATTTTACTCACAAGACAGTACCAGTAATTGGAAGAGTTAATCTGAAGAGATTTGAAGTACAAAAATCTTAGACTAAGTTGAGTTCTCCCCCTAGTGGAACTTGAAAATGATCTAATATATTTCCATGACTAAGAAATAACCTAAAATATATTACTTTGATAACTGAAAAAAGTTTCAGGTTTTAATGAAAGATCTATTTATGAATCTTAATCTGCATTAAAAGTATACCTCTATACATCTGTATCTATATAGATATATACATATAATTAAATATTGAAGCCTGTTTAAGACATCTACTGAAAACTCATTTACTAAGCAAATTAACAGAAAGCCAAAAAGCATTCAATCTTAAGACCTGAAAGAGAAACAGAAATACTTCAAAAATAGAGGAGTAGGAAGTTCAGAAAAATACAGCAATTTAGGAAGATAGAGCAACATGCAGAATGGCACAGAATTTTGAAAGAATGTCATAGGTGCAGGAATAGGATAATTCACAGTAGGCAGAATACAGCATGTAAGTGTGGGGGATGAGGATGGGGAGATAATGGTGAGAGATGAAGCTGGAAATTCAGTTTGGGCAATAATAAAAAGGATGCTAAGGAGTTTTGATATGATTTGGTATTTAAAAGGCAGTCAGTGAAATTTCTGTGTTTTAGAGAGACAGCTTTTGTAATTTATAGAAGAGCTGAAGCTGGAGAAAAGGAAACTGAAGGGGGGTTACAACAACAGTTTAGGTAAAGGATAAGCAGATGAACTAATGGAGTGGTAGGGAGAAGAGGAATGTCATTAAAGACTCAAAAAAAGTTTGAAAAGTGACTCAAATTACCTTTTATTTAGTTTTTTACTTAAGACTTTTCTATTTTGAAAGATTGAAGAGTTGGGCGATACACTTTAATCTGTACAAACTCTTATTGAGAATTATCTGAAGGCTAATCTACAATAGCTAACAGGTTGATGGGAAAGAAAAACTAGCACAAGCACATTGTGAAATAATGTTAGCTGCTAAAACTGAAAATTTGCATACCTTACATATACACCCTTGGTATATATGGTAGAGGATAAGAAAGAGTAAGTGAGATTACCAATAGGTTGAAAAATTTGATAAGAGATGATCTTTTATTTTGTTTCCTTTTTTGGGATTTTTGTTTGTTTGTTTTTTTGAGATGGAATCTCATTCTGTCACCCAGGCTGGGGTGCTGTGGCATGATCTCAGCTCACCACAACCTCTACCTTCTGGGTTCAAGGGATTCTCCTGTCTCAGCCTCCCGGGTCGCTGGGATTACAGGTGTCTGCCACCACGCCTGGCTGATTTTTGTAAGACATGATCCTTTAATAAAGACTTGAATTAATAAAGACTTGAAATAGCACTTCTTCTCCGAGAAAACACCAAATGGCGGATGATGCCGGTGCACGGGGTGGGGGGGGGGGGGGGGCCCTGGTGGCCCGGGGACGGGGAACCGCGGTGGCTTCCGCGGAGGTTTCGGCAGTGGCATCCGGGGTCGGGGTCGCGCCCTGGACGCGGTCGGGCCGAGGCGGAGGCCGCAGAGCTCGCAGAGGCGAGGCCGAGGATAAGGAGTGGATGCCCCTCACTGAGCTGGGCCGCTTGGTCAAGGATATGAAGATCAAGTCCCTGGAGGAGATCTACCTCTACTCTCTGCCCATTAAGGAATCTGAGATCATTGACTTTTTCTTGGGGGCCTCTCTCAAAGACGAGGTTTTGAAGATTATGCCGGTGCAGAAGCAGACCCGTGCTGGCCAGCGCACCAGGTTCAAGGCGTTTGTTGCTATGGGGGACTACAATGGCCACGTCGGCCTGAGTGTTAAGTGCTCCAAGGAGGTGGCCACCGCCATCCATGGGGCCATCATCCTGGCCAAACTCTCCATTGTCCCGGTGCGCAGAGGCTACTGGGGGAACAAGATCGGCAAGCCCCACACCGTCCCTTGCAAGGTGACAGGCCGCTGCGGCTCTGTGCGCCTCATCCCTGCACCCAGGGGCACTGGCATCGTCTCAGCGCCTGTGCCCAAGAAGCTGCTCATGATGGCTGGTATTGATGACTGCTACACCTCAGCCTGGGGCTGCACTGCCACCCTGGGCAACTTCGCCAAGGCCACCTTTGATGCCATCTCTAAGACCTACAGCTACCTGACCCCTGACCTCTGGAAGGAGAGACTGTGTTTACCAAATCTCCCTATCAGGAATTCACTGACCACCTTGTCAAGAACCACACCAGAGTCTCCGTGCAGCAGACCCAGGCTCCAGCTGTGGCTACAACATAGGCTTTTTATACAAGAAAAATAAAGTGAATTAAGCCTGAAAAAAAAAAAAAAAAGACTTGAAATATACAATAAGGAAAACATTTTGGAACACATCTGATTTTAAACATGTTAAATTCAAAGTTTCTGTACTGCTTCCAGGTAGAATGGTTCAGTACCCATTAAAACTACTGGTCTACTCATCAAAAGACACAATAAAGGAAAAATAACAACAGAGGACAAGTTACAGAGTGGTAGTAGCTATCTGCAACATATAACATCAATATATAAATAACTCCATATCCATAAGAAAAAGACAACCTAATAGAAAAATATAAACAAAAGACATTAACAGGCACTTTACAAAAACAGAAATCCAAAATGGCCAACATCCTTAGTAATCAAGAAAATGTAAACGAAAACCACAGTGAAATATCACCAGATTGGCAAAAATTAAATCATGTGACACCACCAAGTATTGGTAGGGTGTGGAATAACAAGAACTTCAACATGCAGCTGCATGGAGTTTAAACTACTACAAGCAATTTGGAAAATAAAGTTGAAGATTTGCAAGCTGTACAATGCGGCAATTTCACACTTTGGTATACATGCTAGAGAAACTTATGCACAATAAGAGTGCTCATAATCACCATATTATTTGTAACACTCCCAACCTGGAAATTCCCAAACATCCACTAATAGTAAAATGAATACACTGTGATATATTTTAAAAAATGAAATATGTACAACAAAATTATTTTTACAAAAATAATGTTGAACAAGAAGACACAAAATATTCCATATGACTCTGCAAAACTGAGAAGCTGGGAAAACTAACTGTATAGATCAGAAATGTATGGGAAGATGACACAATTATAAGGAAAGGCAAAAGAGTGAGTGTCATAAAAGTCCAGGATAGGGAACAGGGTGTGATTGGATAGACTTCTTGAGTACAGGCAATTTTGTCTGTCTTAACCTTGGTTAGAAGTTTTACATATAATATTTTTACACATATAATGTAACTTTGTTTTATTAACTTTTCTGTACATCATGTTTCATAATTTTTAAATTATTAAACCATTTAGAAAATTATTGGTAAGAGGAAACAGGCTAGGGCTGGAGATAAATTATGATTCACTGTTGCAACGATTAGTGGTCCCCAACCTTTTTGGTACTAGGGACAGATTTCGTGGAAGATAATTTTTCCATAGAGAGGTAGGAGAATGGTTTCAGAATGAAATTCTTCCACCTCAGATCATCAGGCATTAGATTCTCTTATAAGGAGAGTGCAACCGAGATCCCTGGCATGTACAGTTCACAACAGGATTCGTGCTCCTGTGACAATCTAATGACACCACTGATCTGACAGGAGGCAGAGCTCAGGCAGTATGCTGCTGGTTGCCCGCTCACCTCCTGCTGTGCGGCCCATTTCCTAACAGGCCATGGACTGATACCTGTCTGTGGCCTGGGGGTTGGGGAACCCTGGTAAAGATGGCTCCTGAAGCCATGTGACACCCTTCATTCAGGTATAGTTTGTAAAAGCCAAAACCTTGGATTTCAGGGGAATACACACATCCACAACTGATAAAGATGACTGTAAACAACAGTTAAACAAGAAAGAAGAGAGTCAAAAGTAAGTGGTGGTAGCAAAGTTAGGGGAGGTGAGAATGCAAGGAGGACGAAATGGTCAACAACAAATGCAATAAGCACGAGCAGACAAATACTGAAAAAATAGCAACAAATTTGGCAATTAGGATTCCAGTGATCACTTTATCAAGAGCCTGTTGATGATAATATACCCCTACTGTAATAACAGTAACCATTCTATCACCTCACACCTGTTAGAATGGCCATTATCAAAAAGATGAAAGACAGCAAGTGCTGGAGAGGATGTGGTAGAAAGGGAACTCTTACACACTGTGGGTAGAAATGTAAATCCTCAAAAAATTAAAAACAGATGATATGATCTAACAATTCTACTACTGGGTCTATATCCAAAGGAAATGAAATCAGTATGTTGAAAAGATATTTGCACTCCCATGTTCACTGCATTATTCACAATAGCCAACACATGCAACCAACCTAAATGTCAATCAGTGGATGAATGAATAAAGAAAAAATGGTACACATACACACAATGGAATATTATTCAGTCTTAAAAAGGAAGGAAATTCTGTCATTCACAACAACATGAATGAGCCTGGAGAACATTAAGTGAAATAAGCTAGGCTCAGAAAGACAAACACTGTGTGATCTCACATGTGGGATACAAAAAGCTGAACTCAAAAGTACAGAGTAGAATGGTGGTTACCAGGGACTAGATGCGGGGATAGGGGTAAAGGATTGGAAGATGTTAAAAAAAAAAAAATCCATGAATTTTCTAGTTTTCAAAAATAGTGTAATGCATATCATATTTCATTTTAAACAAAAATTCTGCATGCCAGGTTCTTCATTTTAATAAATATTTCAGAATCAACAAAAAGAGTGATTTAAATCTTACCATTCTGTGACTAAGATGTATAGAAATGTGGTAAATTCTTAGGATTTTCTTGATGTTAGAAAAGTACCGACTAATGCTAAAATCACATATGATAGCATGATTTAAACAACTGATTACAAATATATTATGCAGTTGGTTCATATTTGAGGTTTTCCTGAATATGTGCACTTTATGGGGATTACTACCAGCAGAACACAAAGGATACCTTTTTATAAACATACAAATCGTAATGTGTTGTGGTTACCTTTGATCCAGATTAAAAGATGAGGCTATAATATAATATGTAAGTTTGGAAATCAACTACATTTTAAATTGAAATTTAAGGACAAAAGGAAATTTCAGGTGGGAAGAAAATTCTAGATGTTGCAGCAAAGATGATTGTGACTTGGAGAACAATGTAATTAAAAACTTTGAAAGACAGATTTTAAACATAATATTTCATCCACAGGGAAAACTTAACACTTTTATCATATTATACAAGAAGAAGTAAGGCATAAGAAGTGACAAAACACATTTACTTTTATAAAAAAAAATTTATTTTAGAGACAAGGTCTCACTCTGTCACTCAGACTGGAGTGCAGTGGTTTGATCACAGCTCACTGTAATGTGGAACTCCTACTTCTGGCCTCAAGGGGTCTTTCCACCTTAGCCTTCCAAGTAGCAAGGGCTATAGGAGTGTATTATCATGCCCCCAGCTAATTTTTAAAATTGTTTTGTAGAGACAGGGTCTTACTCTATTGCCCAGGCTGGTCTTGAACTCCTGGCCTCCAGCAACCCCCGACCTTGGCCTCTCAAAGCACTGGGATTACAGGCGTGAGCTACTGTGCCCTGTAAAAACATATTTATTTTTAAAGCTTTGAATTTTCTTTTGAAGATAGTTTTATAATATCAAAATATGATAAATTTTCACTGGACCTGGAGCACAGTAAACAACACCAAAAAAAAAAAAAAAAAAAAAACCCAGGTAGGTTGATTCAGCACAATTAAAAACTTTTGTGATAAAAACACTATCAACAGAGAAAAGGCAACAAACGTAATGGGAGAAAATATTTGCAAACCATATATCTGATAAGAAAGGGATATTGAGAATATTTAAATAACTCCTATAACTCAACAACAAAAACAACAAACAACCTGGTTCAATTAAGCAAAGGACCTGAATAGCCATTTCTCCAAAGAAGATACATAAATGCGAAATAAGCACATGAAAGTATGCCCAACACAGCAAATCATCAGGGAAACGCAAATCAAAACCACAATGAGATACCACTTCACACCCATTAGGATGGTAATTATAAAAACAACAACAGAAAATTAACAAGTGTTGGTGAGAATGTGGAAAAGATGAAATCCTCATGCATTGCTGGTAGAAATGTAAAATGGTGTGGCAATTTCTTAAAAAATTAAACAATTACTATATGATCCAGTAATTCCACTTCTATGTACTCAAAAGAAGTAAAAGCAGGGACCTGGAGGGGGCGGAGCAAGATGGCTGAACAGGAACAGCTGCAGTTTCCAGCTCCCAGGGCGAGCAAAAAAGACCGGGGATTTCTGCATTTTCAACTGAGGTACTGGGTTCCTCTCACTAGGCAGTGCAGGACAATCGGACAATCGTGCTGGTCAGCTGCTGCAGCACGACCAGCAAGAGCTGAAGCAGGGTGAGGCACTGCCTCAACTGGGAAGCGCAAAGGGGAAGGGAATCCCTTTTCCTAGCCAGGGGAACTGAGACACACAACACCTGGAAAATCGGGTAACTCCCACCCCAATACTGCGCTTTACCAAGGGTCTTAGCAAATGGCACACTAGGAGATTACATCCCACACCTGGCCAGGAGGGTCCCACGCCCACGGAGCCTCCCTCATGGCTAGCACAGCAGTCTGCGATCTAATGGCAAGGCAGCAGCGAGGCTGGGGGAGGGGCGCCCGCCATTGCTGAGACTTAAGTAGGTAAACAAAGCTGCTGGGAAGCTCCAACTGGGTGGAGCCCACAGCAGCTCAAGGAGGCCTGCCTGTCTCTGTAGACTCCACCTCTGGGGACAGGGCACAGCTAAACAAAAAAAAAAGCAGCAGAAACCTCTGCAGACGCAAATGACCCTGTCTGACAGCTTTGAAGAGAGCAGTGGATCTCCCAACACGGAGGTTGAGATCTGAGAACGGACAGACTGCCTGCTCAAGTGGGTCCCTGACCCCTGAGTAGCCTAAGTGGGAGACATCCCCCACTAGGGGCAGAACGACACCCCACACCTCACACAGTGGGGTACACCCCTGAGACGAAGCTTCCAAAGCAAGAATCAGACAGGTGCACTCATTGTTCAGCAATGTTCTATCTTCTGCAGCCTCTGCTGCTGATACCCAGGCAAACAGGGTCTGGAGTGGACCTCAAGCAATCTCCAACAGACCTACAGCTGAGGGTCCTGACTGTTAGAAGGAAAACTAACAGGAAGGACACCCACACCAAAACCCCATCAGGACGTCACCATCATCAAAGACCAGAGGCAGATAAAACCACAAAAATGGGGGAAAAGCAGGGCAGAAAAGCTGGAAATTCAAAAAATAAGAGCGCATCTCCCCCTCCAAAGGAACACAGCTCATCGCCAGCAATGGATCAAAGGTGAATGGAGAATGACTTTGACAAGTTGAGAGAAGAAGGCTTCAGTCAATCAAACGTCTCAGAGCTAAAGGAGGAATCATATACCCAGCAAAAAGAAAGTAAAAATCTTGAAAAAAGAATGGAAGAATGGATAACTAGAATAATCAATGCAGAGAAGGCCATAAATGAACTGACAGAGATAAAAACCATGACACGAGAAATATGTGACAAATGCACAAGCTTCAGTAACTGACTTGATCAACCGTAAGAAAGAATATCAGCGATTGAGGATCAAAGGAATGAAACAAACCAAGAAGAGAAGTCTAAAGAAAAAAGAGGAAAAAGAAATGAACAAAGCCTTCAAGAAGTATGGGATTATGTGAAAAGACCAAATCTACGTCTGATTGGGGTGCCTGAAAGTGAGGGGGAAAATGGAACCAAGTTGGAAAACACTCTTCAGGATATCATCCAGGAGAACTTCCCCAACCTAGTAAGGCAGGCCAACATTCAAATTTAGGAAATACAGAGAACACCACAAAGATACTCCTCGAGACGAGCAACTCCAAGACACATAATTGTCAGACGCACCAAAGTTGACATGAAGGAAAAACTGTTAAGGGCAGCCAGAGAAAAAGGTCGGGTTACCCACAAAGGGAAGCCCATCAGACTGACAGCAGATCTCTCGGCAGAAACTCTACAAGCCAGAAGAGAGTGGGGGCCAGTATTCAACACTCTTAAAGAAAAGAATTTTCAACCCAGAATTTCATATCCCGCCAAACAAAGTTTCATAAGTGAAGGAGAAATAAAATCCTTTACAGATAAGCAAATGCTGAGAGATTTTGTCACCACCGGGCCTGCCTTACAAGAGACCCTGAAGGAAGCACTAAACATGGAAAGGAACAACCGGTACCAGCAATTGCAAAAACAGGCCAAAATGTAAAGACCATCGATGCCAGGAAGAAACTGAATCAACTAACGAGCAAAATAACCAGTTAATATCATAATGACAGGATCAAGTTGACACATAACAATATTACCCTTAAATGTAAATAGACTAAATGATCCAATTAAAAGACACAGACTGGCAAACTGGATAAAGAGTCAAGACCCATCAGTTTGCTGTATTCAGGAGACTCATCTCACATGCAGAGACACACACAGGCTCAAAATAAAGGATGGAGGAAGATCTACCAAAAAAATGGAGAACCAAAAAAAAAAAAAAAAAAAAAAAACAGGGGTTGCAATCCTAGTCTCTGATAAAACAGACTTTAAACCATCAAAGATCAAAAGAGACAAAGAAGGCCATTACATAATGGTAAAGGAATCAATTCAACAGGAAGAGCTAACTATCCTAAATATATATGTACCCAATACAGGAGCACCCAGATTCATAAAGCAAGTCCTTAGAGACTTACAAAGAGACTTAGACTCCCATACAATAATAATGGGAGACTTCAACATCCCAATGTCAACATTAGACAGATCAATGAGACAGAAAGTTAACAAGGATATCCAGGAATTGAACTCATCTCTGCACCAAGCAGACCTAATAGACATCTACAGAACTCTCCACCCCAAATCAACAGAATATACATTCTTCTCAGCACCACATCACACTTATTCCAAAATTGACCACATAATTGGAAGTAAAGCACTCCTCAGCAAATGTAAAAGAACAGAAATTATAACAAACTGTCTCTCAGACCACAGTGCAATCAAACTAGAACTCAGGACTAAGAAACTCAAATCAAAACCGCTCAACTACATGGAAACTGAACAACCTGCTCCTGAATGACTACTGGGTACATAACGAAATAAAGGCAGAAATAAAGATGTTATTTGAAACCAATGAGAACAAAGATACAACATACCAGAATCTCTGGGACACATATAAAGTAGTGTGTAGAGGGAAATTTATAGCACTAAATGCCCACAAGAGAAAGCTGGAAAGATCTAAAATGGACACTCTAACATCACAATTAAAAGAACTAGAGAAGCAAGAGCAAACACATTCAAAAGCTAGCAGAAGGCAAGAAATAACTAAGATCAGAGCAGAACTGAAGGAGATAGACATAAAAAACTCTTCAAAAAATCAATGAATCCAAGAGTTGGTTTTTTGAAAAGATCAACAAAATTGATAGACCACTAGCAAGACTAATAAAGAAGAAAAGAGAGAAGAATCAAATAGACGCAATAAAAAGTGATAAAGGGGATATCACGACCCACCCCACAGAAATACAAACTACCATCAGAGAATAGTATAAACACCTCTACGCAAATAAACGACAAAATCCAGAAGAAATGGATAATTTCCTGGACACTTACACTCTCCCAAGACTAAACCAGGAAGAAGTTGAATCCCTGAATGGACCAATAGCAGGCTCTGAAATTTAAGCAATAATTAATAGCCTACCAACCAAAAGAAGTCCAGGACCAGATGGATTCACAGTTGAATTCTACCAGAGGTACAACGAGGAGCTGGTACCATTCTTTCTGAAACTATTCCAATCAATAGAAAAAGAGGGAATCCTCCCTAACTCATTTTATGAGGCCAACATCATCCTGATACCAAAGCCTGGCAGAGACACAACAAAAAAAGAGAATTTTAGACCAATATCCTGATGAACATCGATGCAAAAATCCTCAATAAAATACTGGCAAACCGAATCCAGCAGCACATCAAAAAGCTTGTCCACCATGATCAAGTGGGATTCATCCCTGGGATGCAAGGCTGGTTCAACATACACAAATCAATAAACGTAATCCAGCATATAAACAGAACCAAAGACAAAAACTACATGATAATAGATGCAGAAAAGGTCTTTGACAAAATTCAACAGCCCTTCATGCTAAAAACTCTCAATAAATTCGGTATTGATGGAACATATCTCAAAATAATAAGAGCTATTTATGACAAACCCACAGCCAATATCATACTGAATGGGCAAAAACTGGAAGCATTCCCTTTGAAAACTGGCACAAGACAGGGATGTCCTCTCTCACCACTCCTATTCAACACAGTGTTGGAAGTTCTAGCTAGGGCAATCAGGCAAGAGAAAGAAATAAAGGATATTCAGTTAGGAAAAGAAGAAGTCAAATTGTCCCTGTTTGCAGATGACATGATTGTATATTTAGAAAACCCCATCGTCTCAGCCCAAAATCTCCTTAAGCTGATAAGCAACTTCAGCAAAGTCTCAGGATACAAAATTAATGTGCAAAACTCACAAGCATTCTTATACACCAGTAACAGACAGAGAGCCAAATCATGAATGAACTTCCATTCACAATTGCTTCAAAGAGAATAAAATACCTAGGAATCCAACTTACAAGGGATGTAAAGGACCTCTTCAAGGAGAACCACAAACCACTGCTCAGTGAAATAAAAGAGGACACAAACAAATGGAAGAACATACCATGCTCATGGATAAGAAGAATCAATATCGTGAAAATGGCCATACTGCCCAAGGTAATTTATAGATTTAATGCCATCCCCATCAAGCTACCAATGACTTTCTTCACCGAATTGGAAAAAAATGCTTTAAAGTTCATATGGAACCAAAAAAGAGCCCGCATTGCCAAGACAATCCTAAGTCAAAGGAACAAAGCTGGAGGCATCACACCACCTGACTTCAAACTATACTACAAGGCTACAGTAACCAAAACAGCATGGTACTGGTACCAAAACAGAGATACAGAGCAATAGAACAGAATAGAGTGCTCAGAAATAATACCACACATCTACAGCCATCTGAACTTTGACAAACCTGAGAGAAACAAGAAATGGGGAAAGGATTCCCTATTTAATAAATGGTGCTGGGAAAATTGGCTAGCCATAAAGTAGAAAGCTGAAACTGGATCCTTTCCTTACTCCTTATACGAAAATTAATTCAAGATGGATTAGAGACTTAAATGTTAGACCTAATACCATAAAAACCCTAGAAGAAAACAGAGGTAATATCATTCAGGACATAGGCATGGGCAAGGACTTCATGTCTAAAACACCAAAAGCAATGGCAACAAAAGCCACAATTGACAAATGGGATCTAATTAAACTAAAGAGCTTCTGTACAGCAAAAGAAACTACCATCAGAGTGAACAGGCAACCTACAGAATGGGAGAACATTTTTGCAATCTACTCATCTGACAAAGGGCTAATATCCAGAACCTATAAAGAACTCAAATAAATTTACAAGAAAAAAACAAACAACCCCATCAAAAAATGGGCAAAGGATATGAACAGACACTTCTCAAAAGAAGACATGCATACAGCCAACAGACATATGAAAAAATGCTCGTCATCACTGGCCATCAGAGAAATGCAAATCAAAACCACAATGAGATACCATCTCACACCAGTTAGAATGGCAATCATTAAAAAGTTAGGAAACAACAGGTGCTGGAGAGGATGTGGAGAAATAGGAACACTTTTACACTGTTGGTGGGATTGTAAACTAGTTCAACCATTATGGAAAACAGTATGGCGATTCCTCAAGGACCTAGAACTAGAAATACCATAAGACCCAGCCATCCCATTACTGGGTATATACCCAAAGGATTATAAATCATGCTGCTATAAAGACACATGCACACGTATGTTTATTGCGGCACTATTCACAATAGCAAAGACTTGGAATCAACCCAAATGTCCATCAGTGACAGACTGGATTAAGAAAACGTGGCACATACACACCACGGAATACTATGCAGCCATAAAAAAGGATGAGTTTGTGCCCTTTGTAGGGACATGGATGCAGCTGGAAACCATCATTCTCAGCAAACTATCGCAAGAACAGAAAACCAAACACCACATGTTCTCACTCATAGGTGGGAACTGAACAATGAGATCACTTGGACTCGGGCGGGGGAACATCACACACTGGGGCCTGTTGTGGGGAGGGGAGGGATTGCATTGGGAGTTATACCTGATGTAAACGATGAGTTGATGGGTGCTGACGAGTTGATGGGTGCAGCACACCATCATGGCACAAGTATACATATGTAACAAACCTGCATGTTGTGCACATGTACCCTAGAACTTAAAGTATAATAATAAAACATAAAAAAAAAAAAAAGCAGGGACCTGAACAGAAATTTGTACACCTGTGTTCATAGCGGCATTATTCACAATAGCTGAAACATGAAAGCACCCTAAATGTCATCAATGAACGAACAGATAAAAAATGTGGTATATACATACAATAGAATATTATTCAGCTTTAAAAATGAAGAAAATTTGTACATACACTATAACACAGATGAACATTGAGAACATTAAGTGAAATAAGCCAGTCACAAAAGGACAAATACAGTCACACATCTCTTAACAATGGGGATGTGTTCTGAGAAATGCATCGTTAGGCAATTTCATCATGCAAACATCATAGAGTGCACTTACACAAACCTACATGGTATAGCTTCCTGTACACCTAGGCTACATGGTATAGCCTATTGCTCCTAGGCTACAAACCTGCACAGCATGTTACTGCACTGGGCACTGTAGGCGACTGTAACACAATGGTCTGTATTTGTGTATCTAAACACAGAAAAGGCACAGGAAAAGTATGTTATAAAAGATAAAAAATGGTATACCTGTATAGAGCACTTACCAAGAATGAAGCTTGCAAGACTGGATGTTGCTTTAGGTGAGTTAGTAAGTAAGTGGTGAGTGAATGTGAAGGCCTAGGACATGACACTACTGTAGACTTTATAAACACTGTATACTTAGGCTACACTAAATTATAAAAAATGGTTTTTTTTAATAATAAATTAACTTTAACGTGCTGTAACTTTATAAACTTTCAATTTTTTAAACTTTTTGACTCTTGTAACATTTAGCTTAGCAAACATAGTGTACAGGTGTATAAAATATTTTTTTAATATATTTATTCTGTAAGCTTTTTTCTATTTTTAATTTTAATAAATATATTTTTTGAAACAGGGTCTTACTCTGTGGCCCAGGCTGGAGTGCAGTGGTGTGATCATGGCTTACTGCAGCCTTGACCTCCCAGGCTCAGGCAGCCCACCCACCTCAGCCTCCTGAGTAGCTAGGACTGGGACTCTAGGTGCACCATCAGGTCCCACTAATTTTATTTTGTATTTTTTGTAGAGACGGAGTCTCACTTTGCTAGCCAGGTTGGTTTCAAACTCTTGGGCTCAAGTGATCTGCCCGCCTCAGTCTCCCAAAGTGCTGGGATTACAGGCATAAGCCACTGTGCCTGATGAACAAAAAATTTTTTTAAGTTAAAAAAAAATTAAGGCTGGGTGCGGTGGCTCATGCTTGTAATCTGAGCACTGTGGGAGGCAGAGGTGGGCGGATCACTTAAGCCCAGGAGTTCAAAACCAGCCTGGCCAACAAAGTGAGACCTCACTGCTACTAAATAAATTTAAAAAATAAGCTGGGCGTGGTCATGTGTGCCTGTAGTCCCAGGTACTGGGGAAGCTGATGAGGACTGCTTGAGCCAGGAGTTGGAGTCTGCAGTGAGCTATGACTGTGCCACTAAACTCCGGCCTGGGCAACATAGTGAGATCCTGTCTCAAAAAAAAGAAAAACTAAAAAAAAAAAAAAAAGAAAAAGAAAAATTAAAACATTTGTGTTAAAAACTAAGATACAAACACACATACTAGCTTAGGCCTACACAGGGTCAGCACCACCAGTATCACTATCTTCAATCTCTACATCTTGTTCCACTGGAAGGTCTTCAGGGACAGTAACACGCATGAAGCTGTCATCTCCTATGAAATCAATGCCTTCTGGAAAACCTCCTGAAGGATCTGAGACTGTCTTAGAGTTAACTGTTTTTTTGTATAAGTAGAAGTAGACTGTAAAATAGCAATAATAGTATACCAAAACAATAAATAGTAAACATATGAACCAGTAACATAGTCATTTATTATCAAGTATTATGTGCTATACACAACTGTATGTACTATACTTTTATAAGAGTGGCAGTGCAGTGGGTTTGTTTATACCAGCCTCATCACAAACACATGAGTAATGTGTTGCGCTATAACATAATGATGGCTATAGTCACTAGAAAACAGGAATTTTTCAGCTTCATTATCATCCTATGGGACCATCATCATATATGCTGTCTGTCACTGAAATGTCCTTATGCAGCATATGACTGTATTGTATGATTCCACTTACATGAGGTAACCAGAGTGGTCAAATTCATAGAGACAAAGTAGAATGGTGGTTTCCAGTTGCTGGTGGTTGCCAGTTGCTGGGGGAATGGGAAGTTAGTGTTTAATGGGCAAAGAGGTTCAGTTAGGGAGGATGAAAAAGTTCTGGACATGGATGGTGGTGATGGCTGCACAACAATGTCAAGTACACTTAATGCCACAGAACTGTATACTTTAAAATAGTAAGTGTTAAGTCTATTTTACAACAATAAAAAAAATAAAGTTGGAAATGAATGATTATTGAAAAAAGAATCACAGTCATGAGGATAAAGACTAAGTTACTGTTTGGACAAAGAGGATAGAAGAAAGCATATTTTTACATGTACTTTATTATTTTCACATAGTACCTGGATTTCAAGCTCAGCAATGTGTTGTTGTAGTTCAGCCACAGCAGCTATGCTATCTGCTTCCCGGAGCCTCACAGCCATCACTTCTTCCTTATTCTAGTGTGGTAAACCAAACCAAAACAAAATAAACCAGGTGTGTTTGGAATTCAGATTTTAGAAAAGTAATAGGAGGCATAAACCATACATCAGTATTATCTAGCAGGGTCTAAGGCAAGATCCATAGTGAAACAATATGCTCAATGCATACAATGAAGCAGTGAGACATAAATGTTCACATCAAGTGGAATAAATAACAATTATAAATGGCCATATATCAATTCAAATTTTAAGTTTCGCCAACAAAGCAATTTGTGTGAAATTTATGAAAAAACTCTAGGGTTTTAGAGTGTTCTGCATTTTGAAACTGGAGTTCACAGGCTTGTAATATCTCAACTTTAAGGGAGAACATTCAAATTAAGTTGAGAGGGAAAATAACATTAATGTTATAAACAATATCCACACATTTTACACAAAAAATAAAAAAGCTTTAATAATTATAAGTTAATCATAAGCTATAATCTTATAATACTAAATGAAAATGAATCAGATTTATATAATTCAAGGACTGGTATTCTTGAAAAATTAACTTTGTTCCTGAATCATTCTAACATAACAGGGTAAAGTATACACATTTAATCAGAATGTACTAGGTGCTAGGTTAACAATACATTGGTCATTCTCAAAATCTGCAAAGGCATTATGAAAGACTGAATAAATTAACACACAGCTTAAACACGGGGGAGATATCAGAGTCTGCATCTGTAACATACTTCACAGAAGTATTAATGAACAATTAAAAATTAAACAAAATCCCATATTAGTTCATAAAATCCGCTAATATTCTAAAACTGAGCCCATTACTTAGACAAGTTCAAAGAAAATTATTATTTTCAACAGTAAGTTCCTTAAAGATTTATTTCCAAAGAACACTTTACTTTTCTCAACAGGTACTAGGGCATTTGAGGAGCAATATTAAATCTAGTAACACCGTTATCAAAATATGTTTAAGGAAAACTAACATCAATAATAAATAAAAGATTAAATTTAGTTATCGACAAGATGTCAACACAGACAATTTAGCATCATAAAAACTCAATCAGATATTGGTATGACAAATCAGATTGATACAACCTCATTTAATATTATTTTATTTATAAATTAGTTTAGTCATATCCTTCAAAAGTGACTGTGCTTTAGTATGAATTTCAGTACTGCCTACAGATTTCTGTCAGTATACATTGTACCAGCCATGCATATTTATAAGGATGTAATTTCATCTCTGGATTTCAGTGACACTGATAAACCATTCAAGCTTCACTCTTGGTTTTTAATGACACCAGAATAAGTTGATGGAATTACAGCTTTATATGTGCCATCAAAAGTCTTATTTCTTATACAACAGTAAGGCTGGAATCTTTAACGGGCATCATTCCTACTATCTCAACATGGAAAGGTGGATGCCTAGTTTATTTTTTTTAAATCCCATAACTTGCCTCTAATAATCCATTCTAATGCCGAGTCTACAGTCATTTCTTTAGTTATTTCACACACACACACCCCCCAAACCCTCCCTCCTCTCCTTCCATCTTCGTGCCTTTCCCCCACTCTCTCACCACTGCTATATTGTAAATTTATTTCAGGAAAGAATGTACTTGCATTCAAATACTTTTGATGCTTTTTGAATCCAAACACCTCACAAAAAAGTAAAAGAGTATAACTGATTAAAATAATAATGGGTAATATACCCATTTTTGCCAACACACTGGTACATACACATTTCTTTTGCTCTCTAGTCTATCCAGAAAACATATATCAATGTTAACTGCCCACTAATAAGATAACAATCAAAGCAGAGGAGCCCTAACCTCTCTAAATGACCCACCTTTTTTCATCAAGCCATTGAAAGCTCCGGTTTTAAAGGGTTACCAGTCAAAAGAAAAACTGTAAAGAGATACTAGTAAATGCCAGTCCAGGAAATTAAATTAACCAAGGAAGTGACTGAAAATGTTTCTTGACTGAAATCCACCCCAGAAGCACGATGAGCTAACCTGGTCTGACAGCAACTACCAAAACAAGTTCAGGAAAAGTAGAAAATAGGACAAGCTTTTTTGTTTTGTTTTTAAGATAATATAATCACGATAAGGCAAACACAAAAAAGGCATTATTATATTGACAAAAAACAAAATCAGTTAATTGACATATTTACCTTGCATTCAATCTCTGCTTGTTTGCGCTTTGCTTCACTTAACTGAGTAAGGAGTCCTTTGTTCTGTGCAGAAAGATACTGCACTTTCTCCTGTAGGTTAACCACCTCTTGTTCTGCTCTTCGAAGATGGTTACTATTGATCTGGTTCTAATAATCAGAAAAATAAATACTCAGACTATAGTTACAAGACCTAAAAATTTTAAAAAATTACCTATCCATTTTACACAACATTATTAAAAATGTTACTAGTTATAGGTCAGTGTTATTCAACAAATCAACATTAAAAAATACGATAAAACTGCCTTTAAAATCAAGTCATCCAAAGGAATGCATACTGTCAATATTAGAAACTCTCATTATAGCTCAATATACCATTTATACAAAAAATAGCTGTAAACTATAAAAATGCTTATACACTACTTGAAGGCATTCCTTTCTAAGATTGGCAATGGGAGTACAAAGTGGATAGACAGAGGAATGGTGAGTTTAATTCCTCTTTCTGGTTCCAGAAAGAAAGCACAAACCAGTCAAAAGGTACCATCATGCCCAGCGCAGTGGCTCATGCCTGTAATCCCAGCATTCAAGACCAAGCTGGGCAAATCACTTGTGGCCAGGAGTTTGGGACCAGCCTGACCAAAATGGTGAAACCTGTCTCTACCAAAAATACAAAAATTAGTCAGGCATGGTGGTGCATGTCTGTAATCCCAGTTACTTGGGAGGCTGAGGCACAAGAATCACTTGAACCCAGGAAGCGGAGGTTGCAGTGAGCTGAGATCACACAGCTGCACTCCAGCCTGGGTAACACAAGACTCTGTCTCAAAAAGAAAAAAAAAAGGTACCATCACTATTTATTGGGCTGTAAACTTGATGTCACACAATACGGCATATGTGTATTTCTACATGCTCTCAATGTCTAGCACAGTCTCTTTTGACGAAGCACAGATTTTGAATTCTGGTTTTAATATTTGGTCATTACGCAAACAAGTTAGTATCTCTGAGTCTCTATTCCCTTATTTGAAAAATGCATATAAAATACTTTCTATTTCTCATTTTGGTGTCTTCAGAATTAAATGAGATAATACATGTAACAGGGCCTAATATGTAGCAATAAATGCTAGCTGTTTATTGTATTAGAATTACAGAATGTGCTTAAAAAAACATATAGACTTTGAACTAACAAGAGACAGTTTTCACACTCAGGTATGACCCAGCCTGAATTCTCTCAACCCTAAATTACTCTATCTGAGGCCTGAAAGAAACAGTAGGGACTTTCATAGCAGAAAGAAGTAAAAATCTAACTTCTCATTTAACAGTTCTTAAACCTTGGCCAAGTTATTTAATCCTACCAAATTTCAGTAGAGATAGTATTACTTGCCTTTTGAGGCTATGTTGTGAAGATTAGATTATGAGAGAAAAGTTTATGAAAGCAGTCTCATACAATCATGTCATGTCATGTCATGTCATGTCATGTCATTTCATTTTTTTGAGACAGAGTCTCACTTTGCTGCCCAGACAAGAGTGCAGTGGCATGACCTTGGCTCACTGCAACCTCCACCTCCTGGGTTCAAGTGATTCTCCTGCCTCAGCCTCCCAAGTAGCTGGAATTACAGGCACCCACCACTATGCCCGGCTAAATTTTGTATTTTTAGCAGAGACAGGGTTTCACCATGTTGGCCAGGCAGATCTCGAACTCCTAACCTCAAGTAATCCGCCCGCCACAGCCTCCCAAAGTGCTGGGAGATTACAGGCGTGGGCCACTGCACCCAGGAAATTTTAGATACTTAATAAATGTTCAGTTGTTGCCATTATTATACCTACTTTACCTCATCCTATGAAAAAGACCCTGCCTCTAGTTTTAATGAAAAAATGTAGGTCATCTAACAGATGTAAGCTCCAAAACTTTCAACCACTTACAACTTTCTTCATCTTTACTTTTACTTATCTTCCTATAACACATACTGTAGTCTTTCTCATTCTTTCTTTCTTTTTTTTTTAGATATCATCTCACAGGAGCTTGCTGTGTTGCCCAGGCTAGAGAACAGAGGCACAATCATAGCTCACTTGTAGCTTCAATCTCCCAGGCTCAAGCTATCCTCCCACCTCAGCCTCCTGAATAGCTGGGACCACAGGCATGTGCTGCCACGCCCAGATAATTTTTTTGATTTTTAGTAGAGATGAGGTCTTGCTATGTTCCGCAGGCCAGCCTTGAACTCCTGAACTTAAGTGATCCTCCCATCTTGGTCTCCCAAAATCCTGCAATCACAGGCAGGAGTCATTGCACCTGGCCTCTTTCTCATTTTGAATCAACAAATAAGTCTGTCTACAAAATTAAGTAAACTTCTTAGCACTGTATTCAAAATGTATCACAGCCTCTTTTTACTGTCTTACCTGCTACCATCAAAACAAATAACTACACTTCAGAGGGACACATCTTTGACATAAGCTGCAAATAATTTCCACAGATAAAACCCCTCCCTGTATCCCTGAACACAAGACCGTAATTCGACATTATGGTTGATAAATAATACACATAAAACCCAATTACTGACCATGAGTGAGAGACAGCAGAAAAAAATATATTTTAAGAACTCTAAAGATAAAAAATTATAGGACTTTATATAACATAGGTTATGTCTAAAATTACAATATTAATGACATAAAAGGAAGATGCCAAAACATAAGCAAAGAACAAGTCACTATCAAAAAAACATTAAGCAAATCAGAAAAACAACCTAAGAAAATTTCTATAAATACAGCCACTGAATTCAATGAATGGGTTAGACTGGAGATTAGCTATACTGAAGAAATAGTGTCCCAGAAGAGGTCATTAGACACAGAAAAGAGAATAAGGTCCAAAATATACCTAATAGGGGTTGCAGGATAAATAGTAAAAAAAAAGTGAGATACGATAGTTTAAGAGATGGTAATAGTTGAGAATTGAGAATTTTTTACAATTTAAGAAATAAAAGATATAAATCTACACTTTAGGAAACACGATTAGTTCCAACCAGGATAAAAACAAATAAATCCCCACCAAGATACACTGTAACAAAACTTAGAATGCTAAAGAGGCAAATCAAGGGAAAAACTGAGACCTATAAAGGAAGGGTAATGAAATGTCTAGCAGATATTTCAACAGCAAAAATTCATAATGCTTAAAAAAGAAACTTCACCCTATAGTAGTATACTGAGCTAAACTATCATACAAGAAAAAAAGTAAATTTACTTTAAGAAAGTGGGCCGGGTACGGTGGCTCACACCTGCAATCCCAGTACTTTGGGAGGCTGAGGCGGGCAGATTACAAGGTCAGGAGATGGAAACCATCCTGGCTAACACGGTGAAACCCTGTCTCTACTAAAAATACAAAAAAAAACAAAAAACAAAAAACAAAAAAAAACTAGTCACACGTGGTGGTGGGCACCTGTAGTCCCAGCTACTCAGGAGGCTGAGGCAGGAGAATTGCTTGAACCTGGGAGGCGGAAGTTGTGGTGAGCTGAGATCATGCCACTGCACTCCAGCCTGGGTGACAGAACAAGACTCTATCTCAAAAAAAAAAAAAAAAAAAAAAAAGCCAGCCAAACTCTTAAGTTCAACCCCAGAGCCTCCCAGGAGAGATGCAATGGGATTTAAGCATTTTCTCACCTGGGGCAGAGCAGATGCAGCCATAAGCTAAGAATGATACAGCTAGAATAAATATCGAACTGGTGGAAGCTAAGTATTGGCTGGCTAGACAGTGTGGAGGCTCAGGAGGCAGCAGACTTAGAGCCTAAGTTCATAAACTCTTGCACACTTTTCTTCAGGTACTCAAACAGGTACACACAAAAAAGACTGGTGAGAGTCTTGGGAAAAAAATCTTCATGATACAGGACTCAGGAAGGGGAACAGCAGTCACTATGGGAAGGCGCTAAACTTTGCCTGTCTCCTCTAGGGAATATATGCTTTAATCTGTGCAGATCAGGGCCAACTATTGTCTTTGGGGCACTGGTGAAAGCCACTGCATCTTAGGGAAGGGCAGAACTGCGTTTTGTGCCTAGGACTACATCTAGGGGTAGGCAGGAGCACTAAAGACCAAATGCACCAGATCAAAGGACATAATGAAGCCTAAGACTGAATTTATTTATTTTTTACTTTATTTATTTATTTTTTTCACGGAGTTTCACTCTTGTTGCCCAGGCTGGAGTGCAATGGTGTGACCTCAGCTCACTGCAACCTCTGCCTCCCAGATTCAAGTGATTCTCCTGCCTCAGCCTCCCAAGTAGCTGGGATTATAGGTGTACACCACCACGTCTGGCTAATTTTTGTATTTTTAGTAGAGACGGGGTTTCACCATGCTGGTCTTGAACTCCTGACCTCAGGTGATCCACCCACTTCAGCTTCCCAAAGTGCTGGGGTTATAGGTGTGAGCCACAACACCCAGCCATTTATTTTTTTTAATTTAGAAACAGGATCTTGCTTTGTGGCTTAGGCTGGAGTGGCTTAGGCTGGACTGCAGCGGTGTTATAGTTCACCACAGCCTCAAACGCCTGGGCTCAAGTGATCCTGCCACCTTGGCCTCTCAAGTAGCTGGGACTACAGGCACATACTACCACACCTAGCTGATTTTTAAAAATTTCTATACGAGACAAGGTCTCACTATGTTGCCCAGGCTGGTCTCAAACTCCTGGCCTCAAGTGATCCTCCTGCCTAGGGCTCCCAAAGTCCTGGGGATTATAGGCATTAGCCACCGTGCCTGTCTAAGACTGAGACTTCATCAGAACAATAGAAAACACTGTTGCCCCTCCAACTCTTCTGTAATAAGTAACAAATGGAATACTGCTGAAGACAGACCCTTTTAAAGTGTTATGCAAAGGGAAGACCTAAAGACACAAAATCCCTCTGGCAAACCAGCTCCTACTCTAAAAATAAGGTATTGCTAAGGGAAAAATAAGGTATTGCTAAGGGAATTTGAAGCCTGTGGTGCACTGATGATAACCAAAGAAACAACAAACCTCAAAGTCAGCCCATCTCTGGACTATATTAACTGCAATCTCCCACATTAAAGGCCCAGCAGAAGGAAAAATGTGCCCATTTCCTGGCAGAAACACTATTTGACTTAGTCTGCAGTCCTACACAAGCTATCCAGCCTTCAACAAAAAAAATTACAAAGCAGGGCCGGGCGTGGTGGCTCAAGCCTATAATCCCAGCACTTTGGGAGGCCGAGACGGGTGGATCATGAGGTCAGGAGATCGAGACCATCCTGGCTAACACGGTGAAACGCCATCTCTATTAAAAAATACAAAAAACTAGCCGGGCGAGGTGGCAGGCGCCTGTAGTCCCAGCTACTCAGGAGGCTAAGGCAGGAGAATGGCCTAAACCCGGGAGGCAGAGCTTGCAGTGAGCTGAGATCCGGCCACTGCACTCCAGCCTGGGCGACAGAGCGAGACTCCGTCTCAAAAAAAAAAATTACAAAGCATAGAAAAAGGCAAGGAAAAACAAAGCACTCCCAAGAGACAAAGCAATCAACAGAACCAGCATTACATATGACACAGATGATAAAAATATCTGTGGTGGTTAATACTGAGTGTCAACTTGATTGGATCGAAGGATACAAAGTACTGATCCCGTGTGTATCTGTGAGGGTGTTGCCAAAAGAGATTAACATTTGAGTCAGTGGGATGGGAAAGGCAGATCCAGATCCACTCTTAATCTGGTGGGCACAATCTAATCAGCTGTCAGCCAATATAAAGCACGCAGAAAAATGTGAAAAGGAGAGACTGGCCCAGCTTCCCAGCCTGCATCTTTGTCCCATGCTGGATGTGTCCTGCTCTCGACCATCAGACTTCAAGTTCTTTAGTTTTGGGACTCGGACTGGCTTTTCTTGCTCTCCATCTTGCAGATGGCCTATTGTGGGACCTTGCGATCATGTAAGTTAATACTTAATAAACTCCTATATACATATATATGTCTATGCATATATAGGAGTTATATAATTATATATAACATACATATTATATAACATATTACATATGTTTTATATATATAATTATTCCTGTATATATCCTATTAGTTCTGCCCCTCCAGAGAACCCTGACTAATACAGATATTGGTACCAGGAGTGGTTCTAGAGGAACAGAATATTAAGGATGGAGTTATTTCATTGGTTTGGGGGTTTCTGGAGTTGGCTGCTTAATATGATAAGACCCAAAAATGCTAAGGACTCTACTTCTAATAGTATGAAGCACACTGATAGTTCTTGGCATGAGCTGTTTAGAGAGTTATGCAAAATAAGTGCATTTGACACTCCTGATTTACTATTTGTGAGAGGCAAGCAATTTAGTGACTCTATACATAGTACCGTTGACTATATGTGGAGAACCAAGGGATGTAATGAAGATGGTTCGTTGCTCCTAAGTTCACTGACAAAGTGATGAAAGAAAATGATGAACTCAGGAATTCTGTCTCCCAGCTTCAGGAGCAGATACTAAGCCTCAAATCTGCTAAGATTGCCTTGAATGAGAGTAGACAGTCACAAGCTCTTCATGCAAGTGGCTGACCTGCAACGAAAGATGCATGCACAGCCTTGTCAGGTGTCTACTGTTAAAGTGAAGGCATTGATTGGAAAAGAATGGGACCCTAAAACTTGGAATGGGGATGTGTGGGAGGACCCTGATAAAGCTAGGGACACTGAGTTTGTAAACTCTCATGAACCTTTTTTATTAGAAGGAACAGCTTCCCCATCCCTAGTAGTGGTAACATCCCCTCCCCAACCCATGCTGCCATCAGCCTTTCTACCTTTGTCTGAGGAAATGAACCCTGCACTGCCTGAGGCAACAGTGATGCCCTCCCCTGAGGAAGTTGCCAGGCAAGATAATGTTGATTCTTCTCAGGAGCCACCCCCAACACCCGTTTGCTTCTAGACCTATAGCTAGGTTAAAGTCTCAGTGGGCCCCTAGAGGTGAGGTTGAGAGTGTGACCCATGAGGTGTGCTACACTTGAAAAAAAAATGTTTGAGTTCTCTAATTTATATAAACAGAAATCTGGAAAACAGGCCATGGGAATGGATATTAAGGGTATGGGATAATGGTGGAAGGAACACAGAGTTGGATCAGGCTGAATTTATTGATTTGGGCCCACGAAGTAGGGACTCTGCATTTAATGTTGCAACTTGGGGAGTTAAAAAAGGTTCAAATAGTTTATTTACTTGGCTGAAAGATGGATTAGAAGATGGCTCATGGTGAGTGAGCTGGAAACTCCTGATCTCCCTTGGTTTTTTTTTTTTTTTGGAGACGGAGTCTTGCTTTGTCACCCAGGCTGGAGTGCAGTGGCCGGATCTTGGCTCACTGCAAGCTCCGCCTCCCGGGTTTATGCCGTTCTCCTGCCTCAGCCTCCTGAGCAGCTGGGACTACAAGTGCCTGCCACCTCGCCGGGCTAGTTTTTTTGTATTTTTTTAGTAGAGATGGCGTTTCACCGTGTTAGCCAGGATGGTCTCGATCTCCTGACCTCGTGATCTGCCCGTCTTGGCCTCCCAAAGTGTTGGAATTACAGGCTTGAGCCACCGCGCCCAGCCTCTCCCTTGGTTTAATGTAGAGGATGGGATCCAAAGGCTTAGGGAGATTGGGATGGTGGAGTGGATTAGTCACTTTAGACCTACTCATCTCAGCTGGGAGGGTCCAGAAGACATACTCTTGACCAATGCCTTTTGAAATAGATTTGTGAGGGCAGCACCTGCATCTTTGAAGAGCCCTGTAATTGCTCTTCGCAGTATGTCAGATGTAACGGTGGGAACTGCAGTTACTCAACTACAAAATTTAAATACAAACAGAATAATTGAATCCCAAGGTGGCAGGGGCCAAGTGACAGCACTTAACCATCAATGGCAAGGTGGACGTAGCTACTGTAATGAACAGCAGCGGCAAAGGGGCAATCAAAATAGTCTGACTTGTTTAGAACTCTGGCACTGGCTAATTAATCATGGTGTTCCTAGAAGTGAAATTGGTAGGAAGCCTGCAGGATTCCTACTTAATTTATACAAGCAGAAAACTTCTAGGTTGAACGAACAAAATACTAATTTGAATTATAAAAACAGATTCATGGCCCCCACAGGTGAATCACAGCAGAGACCTCTAGGATTTTGGAGCAAGACCCTGCCATCTTCTGCAGATAACTATTCTCCTTTTGAGAGACAGCTGTTGGCCTGTTATTGGGCTTTGGTGGAAACTGAACCATGGTTCATCATAGTCACGAACTGACTATGGGTAATCAAGTCACCATGTGACCTGAACTGCGTATCATGAACTGGGTACTTTCTGACCCATCCAGTCATAAAGTGGGCTGTGCACAGCAGCACTCCATCATCAAATGGAAGTGGTATACACGTGATCAGGCTTGAGCAGGTCCTGAAAGGACAAGTAAATTCCATGAGGAAGTAGCTCAAATGCCCATGGTCTCCACTCCTGCCACCCTGTCTTCTCTCCCCAAGCCTGCACTGATGGCCTCATGGGGAGTTCCCTACGATCAGCTGACAGAGGAAGAGAAGACCAGGGCCTGGTTCACAGATGTTTCTGCACGATATGCACGAACCACCTGAAAGTGGACAGCCACCGCACTACAGCCCCTTTCTAGGACATCCCTGAAGGACAGCAGGGAAGGTAAATCTTCCCAGTGGGCAGAACTTTGAGCAGTGCACCTGGCTGTGCACTTTGCATGGAAGGATAAATGGCCAGATGTGCGAGTATACAATTATTCATGTAGCTGATGGCTTGGTTCGTTGGTCAGGGACTTGGAAGAAGCATGATAGGAAAATTGGTGACAAAGAAATCTGGGGAAGAGGTATGTGGATGGACCTCTCTGAGTGGCCAAAAACTGTGAAGACATTTGTATCCCATGTGAGTGCCCACCAACGGGTGACCTCAGCAGAGGAGGAGTTTAATAATTGAGTGGACAGGATGACCCCTTCTGAGGACACCACTGAGTTTCTTTTCCCAGCCACCCATCGTCGCCCAATAAGCCCATGAACAAAGTGGCCATGGTGGCAAGGAGGGAAGTTACACATGGTCTCAGCAACATGGACTTCCACTCGCCAAGGCTGACCTGGCTACAGCCACTGCTGAGTGCCCAATTTGCCAGCAGCAGAGACCAATACTGAGCCCTTGATATGGCACCATTCCTTTGGGTGATCAGCTAGCTACCTGGTGGCAGGTTGACTATATTGGACCTCTTCTATCATGGAAAGGGCAGAGGTTTGTCCTCACTGGAACAGACACTTACTCCGGATATGGGTTTACCTATCCTGCACGTAATGCTTCTGCCGAGACTACCATCTCTTGACTCATGGAATGCCTTAACCACCATCATGGTATTCCACACAGCATTGCTTCTGACCAAGGCACTCACTTTATGGCCAAAGAAGTGTTGCAGTAGGCTCACGTTCATGGAATTCACTGATCTTACCATGTTCCCCATCATCCTGAAGCAGCTGGATGGATAGAATGGTGGAATGGCCTTTTGAAGTCACAATTACAATGTCAACTAGGTGACAATACTTTGCAGGGCTAGGACAAAGGTCTCCAGAAGGCTGTGTATGCTCTGAATCAGCATCCAATATATGGTACTGTTTCTCCCATAGGCAGGATTCACGGGTCCAGGAATCAAGGGGTGGAAGTGGAAGTGGCACCACTCACCATCACCCCTAGTGATCCACTAGCAAAATTTTTGCTTCCTATTCCCTCAACATTAATTCTGCTGGCCTACAGGTCTTAGTTCCAGAGTGAGGAACGCTACCACCAGAAGACACAACAACTCCATTAAACTGGAAGTTAAGATTGCCACCTGGACATTTTGGCTCCTGCTACCTTTAAGTCAACAGGCTAAGAAAGGAGTTACAGTGTTGGCTGGGATGATTGACCCAGACAATCAAGATGAAATCAGCCTACTACTCCACAATGGAGGTAAGGAAGAGTATGCATGGAATACAGGAGATCCATCAGGGCATCTTAGTATTACCATGCCCTGTGATTAAGGTCAATGGGAAACTACAACATCCCAATCCAAGCAGGAATGCAAATGGCTCAGAGCCCTCAGGAATGAAGGTTTGGGTCACTCCACCAGGAAAAACAACCCGACCTGCTGAGGTGCTTGTTGAAAGCAAAGAGAATACAGAATGGGTAATAGAAAGCAGTCATCAATACCAGATACCACTACGTCACCAGCTGCAGAAACAAGGACTGTAATAGTCATGAGTATTTCCTACTTTTTTTGTTAAAATCATGTTTGTGTATGTATACATTTGTACTAAGAAAATATATTTTATCGTGTGACATAAGATTTATTGACTTCATATCAGCATTTAAGTATCGTCAACTTTATGTAATAGTTTTTGAGTCGGGGATTGGTACGTTTCCGGTTGTACAAAGAATAGTTGTATTATGTTAGGTGTAATTATTACCGCATTATTGTCTTTATTTGAAGATTACGTATGATCTCAGAAGATGTGCATAGGTTCAAGTTGACAAGGGGCGGACTTGTGATGGTTAATACTGAGTTAATATCCAAGATCAATACAAAGTATTGATCCTTGGAGTGTCTGTGAGGGTGTTGCCAAAAGAGATTAACATTTGAGTCAGTGGGCTGGGGAAGGTAGATCCACCCTTACCTGGTGGGCACAAGCTGCCAGCGAATATAAAGCAGGCAGAAAAATGTGAAAAGGAGAGACTGGCCCAGCCTATATATTTCCCCCAGGCTGGATGCTTCCTGTCCTTGAACACTGGACTTCAAGCTCTTCAGTTTTGGGACTTCGACTGGCTCTCCTTTCTCTTCAGCTTGTAGACAGCCTATTGTGGGACCCTGTGATCGTGTAAGTTAATACTTTAAATAAACTCCCCTTTATATATATATATATATATATCCTATTAGTTCTGTCCCTCTAGAGAACCCTAATACAATATCTGACAGAGAATTTAAAATAACTGTGATTAATATACTAAAGGCTCTAAGGTAAAGGTGAAAATCATATAAGATTAGACAGGTAATACCAGCAGAAAAATGAAAACTGTGAGTCAAAAAGAAAAGCTAGAGATGGGCTGGGCACAGTGGTTTGTGGCTGTAATCCTAGCACTTTGGGGAGGCTGAGGTGGGAGGATCACTGGGCTCAGGAGTTCGAGACCAGCCTGGGCAACACAGTGAGGCCCTTTCTCTTTGAAAAAAAAAATTATTTTTAAAGAAAAGCTAGAAATGAAAAATGGTAACAGATGTAAAGAATGCCTTCAGTGGCTCATCAAACAACTCGACAAAGCAATGGAAAGAATGAGTGAACTTAATAACTTGTCAGCAAAAATGTTTTAGTCAATGGAAACTGAAAACAGAAAGAGAAAAATAATAGTGACAAAAAGAACAGAGCAACCAAGAGTTGTCAGACAACCTTGAACAATCTAACATATGTATAATTGAAACCCCTGAAGAAGAGAGTGTGCGAAGAAATACTTGAAGAAATAACAACCAAGGGCTGGGCATGGTGGCTCACGCCTGTAATCTCAGAACTTTGGGAGGCCGAGATGGGCGGATCACCTAACGTTGGGAGTTTGAGACCAGTCTGACCAACAGGGAGAAACCCCGTCTGTACTAAAAATACAAAATTAGCCAGGCTTGGTGTCACTTGCCTGTAATCCCAGTTACTTGGGAGGCTGAGGCAGGAGAATGGCTTGAACCCAGGGGGCAGAGGTTGCAGTGAGCTGAGATCATGCTATTGCACTCCAGCCTGGGCAACAGGAGTGAAACTTCATCTCAAAAAAAAAAAAAAAAACCAAGAATTTTCCAAAATTTATGGCATACACAAGTCTATAAATCAAAGAAACTCAGAGAAAAAAAAAAAAAAACAAGAAAAAAAAAACAGATCTAGGTATATTATATTCAACCTGCTACAAACAAAGACAAAAGTTTGAAGGCAACCAGAGGAAAAAATACGTTACATGTTGAGGAACAAAAATAAGAATTACAACAGAGTGCTGGCTGGCATGGTTTCTCACAAGAAGATAGTAAAGTGATTTAAAGTGTTATAAGAAAAAAACTGTCAAGGCAGAATTCAATATCCTGCAAATATATCTTTTAAAATTGAAGAAATAAACATTTTCTCAAACAAAAACCAGCACTAAAGAAAATGATAAAAGTTCTTACAGCAGAAAAAATAAGATATCAGACAGAAACATGGATCTGCACAAGAAAGAGTGCTGAAACAGAATATCTTGAAGGAAAAACACATTTCATTAAAAGTTTTTCAATTTCTATGAAAGGTAACTTTAATGCAAAATTAGTAGTATATATGTTTGGACAATATGTAAAATGTATGACAATTTCACAAAAGAGGTAGAGAGATTTGAAAATACACTGTTGTAAGAGCCTTAGATTACACATGAAGTGTATATTTATTCATTTATTATTTATAATTTATTATTTGAAGGTACACTCTATTTATTGTAAAACCTAGAACAACCACTAAAAAAACTCTTGAAAGATGTATAAATAGTCAAATGTGAAGACAAAAATGGAATCACAATAAATATCTAATAAATCCAAGAGAAGGTAGAAAAAAAATAAAGAAACAAAGAACAGACAGAATAAACAAAATAGCTAGCAAGGTGACAGATATCAATTCAAATAAAATCACAAAACTGAGACCAAACATGATGGCAAAAGAAACTATGAGACTAAATGGTTTTTAGTTTTTTTGTTTTTCTTTGAGGTAGAGTCTTGCTCTGTCACCCAGGCTGGAGTGCAGTGGCGTGATCCTGGCTCACTGCTGCAACCTCCACCTACTGGGTTCAATCGATTCTCCTGCCTCAGCCTCCCGAATAGCTGGGACTACAGGCATGTGCCACCAAGCCCGGCTAATTTTTTTGTATTTTTAGTAGAGATGGGGTTTCACCGTGTTGGCCAGGTTGGTCTCAAACTCCTGACCTCAGGTGATCCACCTGCCTTGGCCTCCCAAAATGTTGGGATTACATGCTTGAGCTACTGAACCCAGCCACTTTTTATAGCTTTATTGAGATATAGCTGACATATTATAAAATTGACCTCCCTCAAGTGTACATATATTCAGTGGTTTTTAGCCTATTGAGAGTTGAACAATCATTTATCAGACTGTATTTTTAAAAGTACCCATCTATATGCTGTTTATCAGAGATATAAACACATACAAACAAATTAAGATGGGAAAAAATATAGTACAATTTATCTTAAGAAATCTAAATCTAGACAGGGCGCGGCGGCTCACACCTGTAATCCCAGCACTTTGGGAGGCCGAGGTGGGCGGATCACAAGGTCAGGAGTTCGAGACTAGCCTGGCCAACATGGTGAAACCCCGTCTCTACTAAAAATACAAAAATTAGCCGGGCATGGTGGTGGCCGCCTGTAATCCCAGTTACTCAGGAGGCTGAGGCAGGAGAATAGCCTGAACAAGGGAGGCTGAGGTTGCAGTGAGCCGAGATCTGGCCACTGCACTCCAGCCTGGGAGACAGAGCAAGACTCCATCTTAAAAAAAAAAAAAAAAACAAACTAAATCTAAAATATTAAAAACCTGAATCGAGCAATGGGAATGTGTTGTATCTCTGTGTATGTGATCTCCATCACAAATATGTTTTTAGTATTTTGATAACTGTACCTCAATAAAAGTGGCTTGCTTTGCAATCCTTTGTATATGGATTTATGCATTAAAAAATATTATTTTAAGAAGGGGTCCACAGGTTCCAGACTGCCAACAGTGTTGATAGCAGAGACAAACACAAAAATAAGAAACTTTGTACTTAAGAAACTCTTGAAGATATACACAAGGAAACCTAAGCAAGCATGTTCAGAGTAGCACTGTTTGCAAGAGCAAAACGGAGAGTGGATCAATAAATTGAGGTATAGTCACTGACAGATTTTTCTAAAAGTCCTTAAAATGACAAAACTGGAGTTACATGTATAAACATGGACAAATTTCTTAATCTAAATGGTGGATACATGGGTGTTTGATAAAATACTCTTTAGATTACTATACACCACCACCATTACACCACACTGTTTGTTTTGTTTTGTTTTGCTTTCATTTACCAATGTGAAAATTTCATGGATCATCACCAGTCCAAATACTGGCTGGCATTTAGGAACCAGTGTTTCATACCATCCTGCTTCCAGCAAAATCCATCCAAAATCACACTTATTAGTCAGCGACGGTGTTAGGCACAACAAAAATTCCTTAGGAAACGTTTCTCCAAACCACCTAGTTGAAATTAATTTTCCCCTCCTAGTCTCCATACAATTCCTGTCTAACTCTCTACTTACCAAATTTCTGAGTTATATTAAATACGGTCTGTGCATACCTGATTTCTCAAGTGTAAGTCCTTTAACGGCTGAGGCAGTGCTTTGTGTTTCACAAGTTCTCAAAACCATGTCTGTTGGGTTTGATTTATTGACTTCTACCCACTGTGAAATAAATCCTCAACACTGGCTTAAAAGCTGTATTTTCATCTTTAGTATCTATACTAAAATAAAATCTGATTACAAAAATAAAACTTCCCATTGTAAAACTTAAGATTTCTACTATTCATAATCTCAAGTGTACCTCTTCCTATTTTATACTGAATAAAATAATGTGTGAAAAGTATTTGATATAGAATAATACAAGAAAAATATAAGAAAATAACTTTGAATAATGTAAAACAAGATATATTTATTCTGAAGAAATTACATATTCATGTTACCATGTTTGAGATTATGATCATTCTGCACACTGGAATACAGAATGATGTACGAGTTAAGTATGCCCCCTAATGACTGAATAAATACTTTAAAAGCCAAAAAACAACATTCACAGAGTGTAAGAATATGGTCCAAACAAATGTACCACATGAAAACCAAATGTGCCTTTACCACGCAAATGGGTTTCATAAAAAGACCTTGGCAGATCTTAAATATATTTAAGATAGAATTTATTGGAGAAAAGAGAGACCTGAGAAGAAAGAAGGGCGATTTTAGAATTTACTGCCCAGGGTCACCACATTAAACAACTTTAGGAAGCATCATTCACATTATAGTATACATCAGTGGTTCCCAACAGGGGCAATTTTGCCCCCCAGGGAACATTTGGCAATGTGTGTGGAAACATTTTTGGTCATCACAACCTGGGGTAGCAGAGACGTTACTGGCAACTAGTGGGTAGAGGCCAGGGATGCTGCTAAACATCTACAACGCACGGACCAGCGCCGTAAAACAAAGTATCTTCTAGCCAAAAATGTTAAAAGTGTTGAGGTTGAAAAATTTTGCTCTACATAGTGTTCCTTCTCAAGTCATGCAGCAGGGCAATGCTATGAGTTTTACCCAATAAAGTCAAATAAAATTTGACTGGCTTGAACTTTGTTGAATGGGTCAAAGAAGGATTAAACCTGAAATCCAATATAAAAATTTTTTGCCATCTTCATTTGGGCTAGAAAACTGCAGTCTATACAGTTTCATATCTTCACCTTTTATCTCTATTCTAGATGATACAATCTGTGCACAAACCCTTGATTAGCTAATGATACTTTTTAAAGATACTGGGCTTTCCCATCATACCTGTGTTTCCATTTCCATCATCTTTTGTTTTATTTCTCTTATTTCTGCCTGTGTTTCAGCTTCTCTAAGTCGAATGGTCATCAGTTCATCTTGTAACTCATTCATAGCATTTTTCTTCGGTGGGTCTTTCCATTTCCCAGTAGTACGAGCTAAGTGGCGCTAAAGCATAAAAAATTATATTGCAGCAAGTACTCTCAGTATCAAAATAAGAGCTAATATTACTGAGCACTTATTTCAGGCTTGTGCTATATAAAACACTTTCCACACATTATTTTATTTAATCCCTAGAAAATCCTATTAATCAGGCACTATTATCATCTGAATAAAAGGGTTTCATAAAAAGACCTTTGCAGATCTTAAGCATATTTAAGATAGAATTTATTGGCCAGGCACGGTGGCTCACACCTGTAATCCCAGCACTTTGGGAGGCCGAGGCAGGCAGATCACCTGAGGTCAGGAGTTCGAGACCAGCCTGGCCAACATGATGAAACCTCGTCTCTACTTTAAAAAAAAAAAAAGATAGAATTTATTGGAGAAAAAGAGACCCAAGAAGAAAGAAGGGCAATTTTAGAATTCACTGCCCAGGGTCACCACATTAAACAACTTCAGAAAGCATCATTCACATTATTGCCATTATTGGTTCTCAACTGGGGCAATTTTGCCCCCCAGGGAACATTTGGCAATGTGTATGGTAACATTTTTGGTTTTTCACAGGTAAGAAAATGAACACTATGATTAAATAACTTCAGGAGTATCACACAGCCAGTGCAGATCTGGGATACAAACTCAAATATAGTTCAAATTTTTTTCTCTATATACTGCAGATTAATTCTTGAAAAGAATACAATTTTCACTGTAATTTTTTTAATGAGAGATTTTTCGTATTATCTTCAATGAAATCCCAATAAATGAGAAAAAAATGGGGCCATCCTTAAGGAAGGAATGTTAGAAGTTAAGGGCAGTGTTTCTCAAAGTATCTGTGATAAAGTACAAATTTTGTCTTTTTTGTTTTAAAATTTCAAGTTTAGGGCCGGGCGCAGTGGCTCAAGCCTGTAATCCCAGCACTTTGGGAGGCCGAGACGGGCGGATCACGAGGTCAGGAAATCGAGACCATCCTGGCTAACATGGTGAAACCCTGTCTCTACTAAAAAATACAAAAAACTAGCCGGGCGAGGTGGTGGGCGCCTGTAGTCCCAGCTACTTGGGAGGCTGAGGCAGGAGAATGGTGTAAACCCGGGAGGCGGAGCTTGCAGTTAGCTGAGATCGGGCCACTGCACTCCAGCCTGGGCGACAGAGCGAGACTCCGTCTCAAAAAAAAAAAAAAATTTCAAGTTTATTGCAATCTGATACTTTGTAAAAACACATTTTTAAAAAAAGGCATGACAATGTCAAGGCCTAATTTCGGTCCTTATATAGAATATGTATTTTGTTACTTGTCAACATTTCCCTCATACATGAATAAATTTGTGGTCATATACCAGATAAATGTCATTTATTTGGTGAGGTAACTAAGTTACTAATTTATACACTAAATTTATAATGTTGTCACTCTTCTGGTGTTTCACACTAACCAACAATGGACTTAATATCAACATAAGATAAAATATGTACTATATAGAATATTTTTACAGTTTTTCAGAAAAAGTTATACAAGGCACAATGTTATAATGACAAAAATATGATCTGATGTCTACTGTATCTTTTATTTTATTATAAGAATTAAAGAGGGAGAAACAGCTTAAAAGAACTTTCAGTTTATAAATACTCTCAATTTTGACATTAAACAGGGTCTCTCTCACTTTAAACTCATCTCCTACTGTAGGTCATCAGGTACTTCAAACTCTCACATATTGGAAATTTGGGTTTTACTCTCTTTTTAAAAAGCACGCAAAATATATTAAAATACCTGCCAGTGTTCCTCTAAATCCTTGACTTGCTGTCTAAGTTCTTTCAAACCCATAATGGCTTCTGCTTCCCTCAGTTTCACAGCAATGAGTTCTTCCTGAAGCCTTGCGATATTATTCTCATCAGGAAGGGAGTTATTCCTCTAAAGAAGAAGAAAATTTAATTTGGGATTTTTAAATTTAAGGAATAAAATACAGCACACGTAACAGCTATTTTGTTCCACACTTAAATGTATTTAATTTTATGCAGCTGTACTGAAATATAATTCACAAACTCTGAAACTCACCCTTTTAAAATACACAAGAGCCAGTGGTTTTTAGAGTATTTACAGGGTTGTTTAAACATCACCATGATCTAATTTCAGAATATTTTGATCATGCAAAAAAGAAAACCTATACTCATCACCAGTCATTCTACATTCTCCATTTCCCCAGCCCCTGGCAACCACCAATTTACTTTTTGTTTCCATGAATTTGCCTATCTGGACATTTCTTGTAAGTGAAATCATATGTATTTATAGCTTTTTGTGACAACCTTACTTCACTTAGAACAACGTTTTCAAGGTTCAATCTTTTTTTTATGCCAAATGATATTCCACTGTATAGATAGACCACATTTAATCTATTTATTCATCGGTTAATACAAATTTGGGTTGTTTCTACTTTTTGACTATTATAATGTTGCTATGAACATTGGTGCAAAAGTTTGTGTGTAGACTTACGCTTTCAATGTTCTTAAGATATATTTAGGAGTAGAACTGCTGGCTCAGATGGTAGTTATTCTTTGTTTAACTTTTAAGAAACTGCCAAACTTTTCCAAAGCAGCTGTACAGATTTTCATTTCCACTAGCAATGTATGAGGGGAACTGTACTTAATTTTGAGAACACAGAAATCTAACTCTGATTTGTTAATAAAATACTAATCAAAGTTACGGAGCAACAGGATTAAAAATTTTTTCAATATGGCAATAAACTTACTAACCTCTGATCAGGACTCCAGATAAAGCATGAACATCATTTACTTTTTAAATATTTATAGAAAACAGTAGTCCAAAATCTGTTTTTGTGGTATTTCCTCACTGTTATTTTTGAGAGAGGCATCAAATCTCTGTGTATTAGTCACTATTTACATCAACAGTCAAGAAATTAATACAAATTAAACAATTTAACAATTGATTCAAATGAAACGACTGAAATTAAACAACTTGATTCATGGATACAAGACTTATTTATTTATTTATATTTTTCCATAAGTTATCAGGGTTCAGGTAGTAGCTGGTTACATAAGTTTTTTAGTAGTGACTTGTGAGATTCTGGTGCACCCATCACCCAAGCAGTATACACTGCACCTTATTTGTAGTCTTTTATCCCTCATTCCCCTCCCACTCTTCCCCTCAAGTCCCCAAAGTCCACTGAATTATTCTTATGCTTTTGAGTCCTCATAGCTTAGCTCCCACATATCAGTGAGAACACATGATGTTTGGTTTTCCATTCTTAAGTTACTTCACTTAGAATAATAGTCTCCAATTTCATCCAGGACAGTGCAAATGCTGTTAATTCATTACTTTTTATGGCTGAGTAATATTCCATCATATATATATGCACCACAGTTTCTTTATCCACTTGTTGACCAATGGGCATTTGCAGTGATTCCACGATTTTGCAATTGTGATCTGTGCTGCTATAAACATGCGTGTGCAAGTTTTCAAATAATGACCTTTTTTTCCCTCTGGGTAGATAGATACCCAGTAGTGGGATTGCTGGATCAAATGGTACTTCTACTTTTAGTTCTTTAAGGAATCTGCACACTGTTTTCCATAGTGGCTGTACTAGTTTACATTCCCACTAGCAGTGCAGAAGCGTTTCCTGTTCATTGCATCCATGCCAACATCTACTGTTTTTTGATTTTTTTTGATTATGGCTAATCTTGTGGAAGGTGGTATTACATTGTGGTTTTGATTTGCATTTCCCTGATCATTAGTGACGTTTAGTACTTTTTCTTTTCTTTTGTTTTCTTTTTTTTTTTTTTTTTTTTTTTTTGAGATGGAGTCTTCCTCTGTAGCCCAGGCTGGATGGACTGCACTGGCACAATCTTGGCTCACTGCAACCTCTGCCTCCCAGGTTCAAGCAATTCTCTGCCTCAGCCTTCCGAGTAGCTGGGATTACAGGCGCCTGCCACCACGACTGGCTAATCCCAGTTGTTTGTATTTTTAGTAGACACAAGGTTTCATTATCTTGGCCAGGTCTTTATTATTATCAAGGCTGGTCTTGAACTCTTAACCTTGTGATCCACTCACTTTGGCCTCCTAAAGGGCTGGGACTACAGGCGTGAGCCACCGCACCCAGCTGATGTTGAGTATATTTTCATATGTTTGTTGGCCATTTGTATATCTTCTTTTGAGAATTGTCTATTCATGTCCTTAGCCCAGTTTTTGATGAGAGTATTTTCTTCTGACTGATTTGAGTTCGTTGTAGATTCTGGATATTAGTCCTTTGTCAGACGTATAGATTGTGAAGATTTTCTCCCACTCTGTGGGTAGTCTGTTCACTCTGCTGACTGTTCCTTTTTCCATGCAAAAGCTCTTTAGTTTAATTAGGTCCCAGCTATTTATCTTTGTTTTAATTGCATTTGTTTTTGGGTTCTTGGTCATGAAATCCTTGCCTAAGCAAATGTCTAGAAGGGTTTTTCCAATGTTATCTTCTAGAACTTTTATAGTTTCTGGTCTTAGGTTTAAGTCCTTAATCCATCTTTTAAGTTGATTTTTGTATAATGTGAGAGAAGAGGATCCAGTTTCATGCTCCTCCATGTGGCTAGCCAATTATCCCAGCACACGGATACAAGATTTAGATCAATTTCCCACCATATTAAAAGATAAAAAGGACACAGGGTAGTCCAGTATCAAACTTCTCCATAGAGTTACCAAGAGATCCAAAATTAGGCCCCAGGGAAAACTCCCTAGGTAAACAGGTAAACTGAGGTAACATTGAGATTTCAAGGCCTGATTCTATGAACTTTTCTATCTCTAAATATTTCATGGTACACATGCAAATTTCTGCTCACAGGGATGATGAAATGAAGTTATTCTCACCAATTACACATTCTTATGATGGACTTTAAATATTTTCTCAGTTGAAAACCAAAAATTTACTGCATATGTATTTAAAAGATTGCTGGAAGCAGAAAAAAAGAGAATGCTGCATGAAGAAATTACCATAGGAAGCATGCTACCTTTCAAATTCCTTTCTACTTTATAACGTGAAAAATGAAAAACACCACAGCCACTTACAAAATCTAGTTTTGAATGGAATCCAAATACACTTCTATCAAATATTCAAAATCTTTCTAACTGCAAGACACAGATTCTTCTCTAAATCATGTAACCCAGAATACACCTAAGTTAGAGACCAAATATTCTGTTAGCCATTTCTTTCAGCACTCTTGCTGGCTTTTTTTCTCAACAAATCGAAAGAATACATTTTCCAGAAACATAAAAATAGCAAGGAGCTTTCTAGCAAAATTATTCCATTACTGTTTCTTGTTACACTTGTCCTATTTCATTAAGAAAATAATTAAAAATACCTTATGTCCATTATCTATCAGGTTTTTGGATTCAGTAGCTAGCCATTACCTAAGAGTAAAAAGGAACTAACGACACAGAGCACAGGCCACCAATAAATTTACAGATGAGAAAACAAGAGATTCAGAGTTTGTAATCTAGAACTTTTAAATCTGAAAGTTATAAGAAACCTGAAGTTCTTCTATTCCCATTACTTATCTGATCTTTGATGTTCTTCAATATCCTTGAAAAGAAGTAAGTTAGCTTCTGTAAGTACACTCAGGCTAAAAGGAACTTCCTACGTATCCTGAGGTAATTTGTTCTAGATTGGACAGTTCTAACAGCTACACTCAGATGAAATTTTCCCTGAAATGTCTATGTATTAGTCCTATTCTATCTCTTCCACATGAAAATATTGCAATATTTGACGACAGCAGTTAATTTCTGTCACCCGAGTTTCTCTTCTGCAACATTTAGATACTCTTTTTATGAAAATTATTCTGGTCGTTTTCCTCCAAAAGGGCTCTAATCTCCATTTTTATCCTTAAATATGGGGCTTTGATTAGTATGAAGGCAACAAGGAAAAACTGGCAATTTTAAAAATCTTTTTTTCCTTTTCCTCTTAGTAACTAATATGTAAGGCTTCTAATGTATAAAAACACCAAGTCAATTAAATTGCTCAGTAAGTACTTAATAAATATCACATATCCCCTCTAATCTGGAAGTGACTGCATTTGTGTAGGTTTCTTACCTTCTCTATATCCAAGACTTTATCCTGCATCTCTTTTAATGCACACTGAGACTCAGCTTCACTCAGTCGGGCTTGGACCAATTCCTTCTCTAGCTGTAGCACAAAATCTTCGTTGTAGTTGGAACTGCATTTATGCTAAAGGTTACAGATACACACTGAAATTTCATGGAAGTATAAACATGTATATACAGTAAAAACAATGCAACTACATAATACAGTTATATTAAGGGCAACTAAATAGGAGAAGTTCCATCTACCCAATATTACCAATGTATCTCCTCCAATTAACTTTTCCAGTGAGTAAAAAAGCCCAACTTTGATCTCTATAAAGATGACCACATTATTGGGCTTTGGTAACTAGTTTTTGCACTGATCAAATCTGATTCATATAAGATAAACATCTCCTTTTATCTGTCCACCCATCCAGATACAAAGAATTTGTTCTGACTTTACAGACCTACACCACACAATAAATAGGACAGCAATTAGCCACAGGTGGCTACTGAACATTTGAAATGTGGCTAATCAAGATTAAAACAAGCTTTAAGTATAAAATACAAACTGGATTTTGAAGACTTAATATGAAATTAAAAAATCTCAATGATTTTTATATCAATTACATGTTAAAATAATATTTTGAATATACTGAGGTAAATAAAAATATTAATTTTACCTTTTTTAACTCCTTTTAATGTGGCTATTAGAAAATTTTAAATTACATCTGTGACACATTATATTGCTATTTGATAGTACTGTTATGTACTACAGAAGACATGTAAACATTACTCAAAAATATATTTTAATCTAATGGAAAAAAAACAGAGTACCCACAATAATGTGAACCATCTAAATTCCAAAATAACAAAATTGTATTTGTGCTTAGATATCTTCTTCAGAAGATATGCATGGTTCCCCAGCACTTTGGGAGGCCGAGGTGGGTGGATCACTTGAGGCCAGAAGTTCAAGATCAGCCTGGCCAACATGGTGAAACCCTGTCTCTACTAAAACTATAAAAATTAGCTAGGCATGGTGGCACACACCTGTAATCCCTGCTACTAGGGAGGGTGAGGCAGGAGAATGGCTTGAGCCCAGGTGGTGGAGGTTGCAGTGAGCCAAGATCGTGCCACTGTACTCCAGCCCAGGCAACAGAGCAAGACTCTTGTCTCAAGAAAAAAAGAAGAAAAAAAAAAGATATACATAGAAATAACTGCTGGAAGCAGAGAAGACGCAGATGCTGCACGAAGAAATTAACCCCGGAAGCACGCCATGTTCCCACTTGCTTTCCTACTCTACAAAACATGACTATTGATGCAAACACTTAAGTCATCATTTTTAAGCCAGTGCCCATACAAAAGCTTCTGTACAGAAGCAATATGCAATTCATCATTATAAAGTACTTTCTAAAATAAATTGTCTATTACTTCACATTTAATTCATGTAGTAAAGAAAATGTGGCAACTCAAAATTACAAAATAAAGTCATAAAAAACAATCTTCTACTGAACTAGCATGAATAAAGCACAGTTATTTTTACTCTTTAATACGTTAGGAACAAAACAGATGTCAAATTAGAACTATTAAAAATAACCAGATGCTTAATACATGGTACTTTCCTGCCCCAGTTACCCAAAAAGATGTGCAAATGAGGACTTTAATTCAATGCATTATACATTATTTCTTCTAGTAATTTTGATACTATTGAAACAATATTTCAATACGAGAAGAGAATCTGCAACAGACACATCATCTTAGCAAATACTTACCTTCTATCAATTAGGAAAAAGGCATTCTTTTGGAATGATCACATCCAAACTAGACGTGCCATAATTTATTTAATTAGATCATAGTTATTTCATGGGTACTGGTAGAATTTTTTTGCCCTCAACTTAAAGCCCTGGCAACTGTAGTACAGGTTTGTTTGCCAAGACTTTATATTAGGAGATCCCCAAGAAAACATCAAACTCAAAGGCTCATATGAGAATGGAACTCTTGATTGGAATAAACCAACTAATCCAATCAAGTACAAAAGGCTATAGTAATGTTGGGAACAGATCTTTATTAATAAAATTTACAGGCCGGGCGCGGTGGCTCAAGCCTGTAATCCCAGCACTTTGGGAGGCCGAGACGGGCGGATCACGAGGTCAGGAGATCGAGACTATCCTGGCTAACACGGTGAAACCCCGTCTCTACTAAAAATACAAAAAACTAGCCGGGCGAGATGGCGGGCGCCTGCAGTCCCAGCTACTCGGGAGGCTGAGGCAGGAGAATGGCGTGAACCCGGGAGACGGAGCTTGCAGTGAGCTGAGATCCGGCCACTGCACTCCAGCCTGGGTGACAGGGCGAGACTCCGTCTCAAAAAAAAAAATAAATAAATAAAATTTACAGAGAGCTGAAATGCTCTGATAACAAGTCATTCTGAATAATATGTATCTTATACTTTTTATACACTAAAACATTGTTTTAGTCTTCTGGATTAAAATAATTCTAAATGTATTATGTAATATTTTTGCCACTGACACAGTTTACAGAATATAATTCTCTTAATTATCAGGTCTTCATGATGATAGTCAACTAACACACTGCAAATTACACAGCATCTAAGGAAAAGATGCTGCTGTGAACTATAAATTGCCTGAAGCTAACCACTGTAGTTTCAATTTATTCTATTTTCCACAGGGGGAAAAGCAGTTTTATAAACATGTTTTACTGTTTGACAGAAATGACAATTATGATAGCAGCTAACATCTACTCACCACTTACTATGTGCCAGATACAAGTTAAGCACTTTATATTCTCCTTTAAGCCTCACCACAATTACTACCTTACTAACAAGGAAACTAATAGGGTGCACCAAGGTCAAACAGCAGTTGATAGTGCTATTAATTGAGAGTTTGTATTACAGAGCCCATGTTCCTCACCTTTAAGCCATATAGGTGTTGAAGAGTTTAATATATTGTTTTAATATATACTGTTCTAAAAATCAATGATATAATATTTAAAAAATCCAAACTTCTAAAAAAATCTAAGCATATAGATCTCACATGTTATTGTATTAAGAAATTCCTAGAAGAGTGCATTTCATATTCAAGTGAGTAACTTGGACAAATACACAATTTGTTTTACCAAATGACAACTGCCACAATTATGATGGCTGGCAGTCTCAGCAAGGGGTGGCTTTTATTTAAAAGCATACAAATGACAGATTACTTCCCTATACTTATATCAAGTTAATTTATGTAAATGAACCTCATAATGTTTCTGTGATACCAGCAATCCCATTCCAATGAAACTGACAGAAATTCTTTTTAGTAAGCAGAGTCTGCTTTTCAATCCTATGTGCTTTTCTGGTGTTGCAAAAATTACAAAGGTAAAGGTAAGTTAGAAAGTTCTCAGTAATCTTTTTGCTTGTGTCTTGAGCTTAAAAAAAATCTTCAATATTTGAAGGATATAGGAGTAATACAGTAAAAGTAAATATTTGTATTGGGGGAAGTTTCTCATATTATTAAGTGAAAAAAATTGAAATTAGAAAAAGGGTTGTCCACACAAATGTATCAAATATTGCTTGAATTTAAGTATACATTAAGCTTTTAACTAAGTTCAAGATACGAAGATACAACATTTATATGTTCTTTTCAGGAACCCAAACATTTCATGGAACCCTAGTCTCGTCTCTTTTGTAACACTTATCACAACTCTAAAAAAAAATTGTGCAAGCTGCCCAAAGTAATTTATAGATTCAATGCTATTCCCATCAAACTACCACTGACATTCTTCACAGAATTAGAAAAAAACTACTTTAAATTTCATATGGAACCAAAGAAGAGCCTGTATAACCAAGACAATCCTAAGCAAAAAGAACAAGGCTGGAGGCATCACGCTACCTGACTTTAAACTATAATACAAGGCTACAGTAACCAAAACAGCATGGTACGGGTACCAAAACAGACATACAGACCAATGGAACAAAACAAGAGACCTCAGAAATAACACCACACTTCTACAACCATCTGATCTTCGACAAACCTGACAAAAACAATGGGGAAAGGAACTCCTATTCAATAAATGGTGCTCGGAAAACTGGCTAGCCATATGCAGCAAACTGAAACTGGATCCCTTCCTCACACCTTATATAAAAATTTATTCAAGATGGATTAAAGACTTAAATGTAAAACCCAAAACCATAAAAACCCTAGAAGAAAACCTAGGCAAGGTATTACTCAGGACATAGGCATGGAGAAAGACTTCATGATGAAAACACCAAAAGCAATTGCAACGAAAGCCAAAATTGACAAATGAGATCTAATTAAAGAGTTTCTGCACAGCAAAAGAAACTACCATCAGAGTGAACAGGCAACCTATAGAATGGGAGAACATTTTTTGCAATCTACCCATCTGAGAAAGGTCTAATATTCAGAATTATTGGGGGAAACCAGCCCCCGATAATTCAATGTTATTTCACGTAGGTTCTTTTCTATTTCCCTAAGCGTCAGCCGGTCTCAGAAATAAAGGGAAAGAGTACAAAAGAGAGAAATTTTAAAGCTGGGTGTCCAGGGGAGACATCACATGTCGGCAGGTTCCATGATGCCCCCCAAGCCACAAAACTAGCAAATTTTTATTAGTGATTTTTAAAAGGGGAGGGAGCATATGAATAGGGTGTGGGTCACAGAGATCACATGCTTCACAAGGTAATAAAATATCACAAGGCAAATGAAGGCAGGGCGAGATCACAGGACCAGGGCAAAATTAAAAATGCTAATGAAGTTTCGGGCATGCACTGTCATTGATAACATCTTATCAGGAGACAGGGTTTGAGAGCAGACAACCGGTCTGACCAAAATTTATTAGGTGGGAATTTCCTCATCCTAATAAGTCTGGGAGTGCTACGGGAGATGGGCACTTATTTCATCCCTTATCTACCACCGTAAAAGACAGACGTCCCCAAAGCAGCCATTTTTGAGACGTCCCCAAAGCAGCCTCCCCTTGGGAACTCATTCTCTTTCTCAGTGATGTTCCTTGCTGAGAAAAAGAATTCAGTGGTATTTCTCCTATTTGCTTTTGAAAGAAGAGAACTATGCCTCTGTGAGAGAGCCTTCCACCTGGCTCTCAGGCAGCCAGACCTAATGGTTATCTACCTAGTTCCCTGAACATTGCTGTTATCCTGTTCTTTTTTCAAGGTGCACAGATTTCATACTGTTTAAACAATTTGCGCAGTTAACGCAATCATCACAGGGTCCTGAGGTGACATTCATCCTCAGCTTATGAAGATGACAGGATTAAAAGATTAAAGTAAAGACCGGCATAGGAAATCACAAGGGTATTGATTGGGGAAGTGATAAGTGTCCATGAAATCTTTAAAATTTATGTTCAGAGATAGCAGTAAAGACAGGCATAAGAAATTATAAAAATATTAATCTGGGGAACTAATAAATGTCCATGAAATCTTCACAATTTATGTTCTGCCATGGCTTCAGCCAGTCCCACCATTCGGGGTCCCTGACTTCCAGCAACACAGAATCTACAAGGAACCTAAACAAATTTACAAGAAAAAAACAACCCCATCAAAAAGTGGGCAAAAGATATGAATAGTCACTTCTCAAAACATGACATTTACATGGCCAAAAAACATATGAAAAAAAGCTCAACATCACTGATCATTAGAGAAATGCAAATCAAACCCACAATGAGATACCATCTCATGCCAATCAGAATGGCAATTACTAAAAAGTCAAGAAACAACAGATGCTGGTGAGGCTGTGGACAGATAGGAATGCTTTTACAGTGTTCATGGTAATGTAAATTAGTTCAACCATCATGGAAGACAGTATGGCGATTCCTCAAAGTTCTAGAACCGGAAATACCATTTGACCTAGCAATCCCACTACCGGGTATATACCCAAAAGAACATAAATCATTCTACTATAAAGACACATATGGCCAGGCGCAGTGGCTCACGCCTGTATTGCCAGCACTTTGGGAGGCCGAGGTGGGTGGATCACGAGGTCAGGAGATAGAGACCATTATGCTAACACGGTGAAACCCTGTCTCTACTAAAAATACAAAAAAATTAGCTGGGCGTGGTGGTGGGCACCTGTAGTCCCAGCTACTTGGGAGGCTGAGGCAGGAGAATGGTGTGAACCCAGGAGGCAGAGCTTGCAGTGAGCTGAGATCGCACCACTGCACTCCAGCCTGTGTGACAGAGCGAGACTCTGTCTCCAAAAAAAAAAAAAGACACATGCATACATATGTTTACTGCAGCACTGTTTACAATAGAAAAGACTTGGAATCAACCCAAATGTCTATCAATGATAGAGTGGATTAAGAAAATGTGGTATATAAACACCATGGAATACTATGGAGCCATAAAAAGGAATGAAATCATGTCTTTTGCAGGGACATGGAAGCCATCATTCTCAGCAAACTGACACAGGAACAGAAAACCAAACACCACATGTTCTCACTCATAAGTGGGAGTTGAGCAATGAGAACACATGGACACAGGGAAGAGAGCGACACACACCAGGGCCTATTGGGGGTTGAGGGGGAAGAAGAGGGAACTGAGAGGATGAGTCAGTATGTGCAGCAAACCACCACGCCACACGTATACCTATGTAACAAACCTGCACATTCTGCACATGTATCCCAGAACTTAAAAGTAACATTTAAAAAAAAAATGTGTGAGTTTTTAAAATGTTTGTCTCTATATACACTATATAAGCAAATGCCAGAGACAGTCTGACTGATTTACCATTGTAAATCAATAACTGCCTGGTTAACAGAACCAAACAGTGCTTTTCATAGGCAGGTGAGCAAAATATTATCTGCTGAGTGAATCAGTTAACCCTTGGTTTAACAATAAAATCCCTGTATTATATAATTTACATTAAACATGGGAAGTGGAAGTTGAATGCTGCAAAAAAAAAAAAAAAAAAAAATCTATAAAACTGATGGTTAATCTATTTTTAACTGAAATGCCTACCTAGCAATCTTGAACCATTTTCCCATAACAAAATAATGATACAATGTTTCCATTTGCTCCAAAAACAAAATTTGTAACAATGTGGGAAGACTGCACATTTGGACCACCATATCCAAAAGCATCTGAAAAAAAGTTACACAAGGTAAGTATTCTGGAATAAGTTTCTACACCACAAAATCACAGCAGAAAAAAATAAAAAGTTACATCTTCCTTTCCCTCAGCCTATGATCCCAAAAAGATGTTTGTAATCCTCCCTACCACATGCTATAAACAGGATTTAAAAAAACCAAAGCAGTATGGTTGTACTATTTAAATATTCACTACACTAAAATTGTTGAAAAATAGGCCAGGCCCGGTGGCTTACACCTGTAATCCCAGCACTTTAGGAGGCTGAGGTGGGTGGATCATGAGGTCAGGATCAAGACCATCCTGGCTAACATGGTGAAATCCCATCTCTACTAAAAATACAAAAAATTAGCCGGGCATGGTGGCCCATGCATGTAGTCCCAGCTACTCAGGAGGCTGAGATTCGCTTGAACCCAAAAGGTGAAGGTTCGCAGGAGATTTGCTTGAACCCAAAAGGTGGAAGTTGCAGTAAGCTGAGATTGTGCCACTGCACTCCAGCCTGGGCAACAGAGTGAGACTCCATTTAAAAAAAAAAGAAAAGTTGAAAAATACATAATTTTTATATGATTTGTACTCAACATCCAGAAATTACATACATCCTTTAAAAAGACATTTACCTCTGGTTATTGGTGTAAATGTAAGTTTGTTGTTGTTGTTATTAATGCTGTAAGAAAATGTTAGGAAAACAATTTCCACTAAAGTAACCCCTCATTTATTATTTAAAAGGAAAATACAATCACATACTAATATAAAACATTTTATCTTTAGCCTGAGGTCAAAATTAGTTCTGGAAAAAAATCTCTGTCCACATTTACAGGTATAGTGACCAAAAGTTGAAGAATTTACCAAATTACATGTGTAAGGTCATCTATCTATCTTGGATTTTTAGAGAGACCTATAACAACTAACTTCCATTTTCCTAAAGAAAAACAAACCAAGACATTCTTGTAAGTTGTATCTTTGTTCTCATTGGTTTCAAATAACATCTTTATTTCTGCCTTCCTTTCGTTATGTACCCAGTAGTCATCCAGGAGCAGGTTGTTCAGTTTCCATGTAGTTGAGCGGTTTCGAGTCAGTTTCCTAATCCTGAGTTCTAGTTTGACTGCACTGTCGTCTGAGAGTTTGTTATAATTTCTGTTCTTTTACATTTGCTGAGGAGTGCTTTACTTCCAACTATGTGGTCAATTTTGGAGTAAGTGTGATGTGGTGCTGAGAAGAATGTATATTATGCTGATTTGGGGTGGAGAGTTCTGTAGATGTCTATTAGGTCTGCTTGGTGCAGAGCTGAGTTCAATTCCTGGATATCCTTGTTAACTTTCTGTCTCATTGATCTGTCTAATATTGACAGTGGGGTGTCAAAGTCTCCCATTATTATTGTGTGGGAGTCTAAGTCTCTTTGTAGGTCTCTCCGGACCTGCTTTATGAATCTGGGTGCTCCTGTATTGGGTGCATATATATTTAGGATAGTTAGCTCTTCTTATTGAATTGATTCCTTTACCATTATGTAATGGTATTCTTTGTCTCTTTTGATCTTTGTTGGCTTAAAGTTTTCTGGGACACATTTAAAGCAGTGTGTAGATGCAAATTTATAGCACTAAATGCCCACAAGAGAAACCAGGAAAGATCTAAAATCGACACCCTAACATCACAATTAAAAGAACTAGAGAAGCAAGAGCAAACACATTCAAAAGCTAGCAGAAGGCAAGAAATAACTAAGATCAGAGCAGAACTGAAGAAGACACAAAAAAACCCTTCAAAAAAATCAATGAATCCAGGAGCTGCTTTTTTGAAAAGATCAACAAAATTGGTAGACCACTAGCAATACTAATAAAGGAGAAAAGAGAGAAGAATCAAATAGATGCAATAAAAAATGATAAAGGGGATATCACCACCGACCCCACAGAAATACAAACTACCATCAGAGAATACTATAAACACCTCCATGCATATGAACTAGAAAATCTAGAAGAAATGGATAAATTCCTGGACACATACACTCTCCCAAGACTAAACCAGGGAGTAGTTGAATCCCTGAATAGGCTAATAACAGGCTCTGAAATTGAGGCAATAATTAATAGCCTACCAACCAAAAAAAGTCCAGGACCAGATGGATTCACAGATTCTACCAGAGGTACAAGGAGGAGCTGGTACCATTCCTTCTGAAACTATTCCAATCAACAGAAAAAGAGGGAATCCTCCCAAACTCATTTTATGAGGCCAACATCATCCTGATACCAAAGCCTGGCAGAGACACAACAAAAAAAGAGAATTTTAGACCAATCTCCCTGATGAACATTGATGCAAAAATCCTCAATAAAATCCTGGCAAACCGGATTCAGCAGCA
>NC_045434.1:128962299-129026189 GCF_002776525.5 Piliocolobus tephrosceles | reverse complement strand
GAGAATGGCGTAAACCTGGGAGGCGGAGCTTGCAGTGAGCTGAGATCCGGCCACTGCACTCCAGCCTGGGCGACAGAGCAAGACTCTGTCACAAAAAAAAAAAAAAAAAAAGTGCATGGAGAACAAGATAGTTATATAGTAAAAAATATTTCCAACAGATCACTTAATAGTGGCAAACATGAAATCATAGCTTTTACGAGGGAGAGAGTCTGGGATAACCAAACCTAGCATGGAAATCAAACTCAGCATCACTAATAGTGGGCACAATTTATATCATGTGCCTTCCTGATTTAAAGCAAAAAGAAGTTTACAACATCATTTGTAATCTAAACGTCTGAGTGTAGTTTATAAGAAATACAATGACACCATGAGGAAGGAATTAGACAAATCTAGAATATGAAATAAGACAACTAGGCCACACCTGTAAAAAGTTAATGTCATTGCTGACATTGGTTGTTTCTTCCATCAGTCTGGACAGAGATTTGTCAACTTTACTGATCATTTCAAGAAACCAGCTTTTGGTTTCACAAATTTTCTCTACTTTTGTTTTCAATTTAACTGATTTCTGCTCTTTTTATTATTTGTCCATTCTGCTTGGTTAGCTTGAATTTGCTTTATATGTCTAGTTTCTTAAGGCAGAAGCTTAGATTATTGGTTTGAGACTTAGTGATTTGCCTAATAAACACTTAATACATTTTCCACTTAATATTATAAGCACTTAATACATTTTCCACTAAGCACTGCATTAGATGGGTCCCACAAATTTTTAGATATTGTGTCTTCATTTTTATTTAAGTAAAACATGCTCTAATTTCCTTTTAGACTTCCTCTTTGACCCATGGGTAAAAATGTATTGTTTAATTTCCAAATATTAGGGGATTTATTAGAGTCAGAGAAGATCCTTTGTATGATTTCAATTATTTCAAATTTGATAAAGTTTCTTTTAAGGCCCAGAATATGTTCTGTCTTCATAAATCTTCCATGTATGCTTGAAAAAATATGTTTTCTGCTGTTATGAGGTACAGTGTTCCATAAATACCTATCAGGGCAGGTTGGATGATAGTACTGTTCAGGTCTTCTGCTACCTACTTGCTTCATCAATTACTGAGACAGGGATGTCAAAGATTTGAACTTGTTCACTCTACCTTTCAGTTCTATCAGTTCAGGTTAATGTTCCTGTTAGCATACACATATTAGGTGACATACACTCCTAAACACATACAATCTTAAATAAGATTGTTACGTCTTCTTGGTGAACTATCATTATAGATAGTCCTCTTTACTCTTGGTGCTATTCCTTGTTCTGAAGTCTACCTTGTCTATGATCCTCATGCAGAAACTTCAGGCTTTCTTTTGCTTAGATTTCCATATTTTATCTTTTTTATCCTTTTAATTTTTTTCCAGTTGTAATTAAAGTATTATGTCCAATAATTACAGGCAGACCATCTTGATCCTTCACTCCTAGAAACTGACTGTAGGGGAAAGTCACTGTCATTAGCTATCAAGCTCTACATGTTTCCAATAGCTACACAGCAACCTACTTTGGCCTCTGTAATTCCTAATTTTTGTAACTGAGACTACTTCACCCCTACCTACAGGCTCAGATTCACTGATATTTTGGGACCAATCTTATTCCTAAGTAGAGGGACATGAAGAACCTTACGTCTGCTCTACTCTGGCACATTAAATTGAGCTATCCTATCCAAACATCACATCCCCAAATCATATCAAATCTTAGCTGTGGGTAATAGCCCCCATATTCATCCTTGTCCAAGCTGTTCTCCCATTACTGGAATATCAGTAAACACTGATATTCCAAATTAATGTCTCTTATGTCTTAATCCCCTTGCCTTTGGGCTATAGGCCATTGATCTGATAATCTGTTGCAACTCACTTCTCTTGCTGCCACCCAACCTGCTCTGCTTCACTTCACGTTGCATTCTCCTTTATAAGTCTCAAGGCAACCACAACTCTGATCAAGACTTGCCCAACCCCAGCCCTGAGTAAATCTCCTGATCCTCCCGGGCTCCTCCTGCAAAGCAGATCACTTGTTGCTGGTTCTACCCTGACCCTCACTAATGGGTTCTAGCACTGAGACTTTACATGTTCCCCCATAAACTCGTCTTCTACCGCAATCACTCAAATGTGTTATGTTTCTTTGAGCTTTATATTATCATTTATTTAGTCTTTTTAAAAACAATTTATTGAAGCAAAATTCTAAAATCATTTTAATACTATTTAACTTCAAAAACATTTCAACATTCTAAACATACAAAAAAAAACCCAGAACACTGAAAATAACATTTAAGTACAGAAGGTTCTTTCTTGAACTTTCATTGATGCACTGGCTCTTTACTTTGCTGACAATAGTTCTACAGCTTGTTCAGAAAGTTTAGACAATGCACTTAACTAAAAAAATCCAAACACTTCTCAGGCCAGCTGACCCCTCTTTGTCCACAGCTAAGAATGGTAGCAGTGTTGCATTACCATATGTAGAAACAAGACAAGCTGAAGCTAAATGGATGCACATTGCAGGGGAAACAGGACTAGCCTCACAGTGCACTATGACCCCTCCAAAAGGCGTTGTCCCCCACAGGCTCAGTGCCAAGAAACAAGCACCAAGAGTTTGTCTTGGTTGTTTTGTTCTTTTCATAAACTATATATATGTACAGTTGATAACAGGATTTCTAGCCAATAACCATATAGTTAATACCACCTTACAAATGTTTTTAAAAATGCCAGAAATATCTTTAAATGCTTTGTCACACCAACGGCAAAGTGCATAGAGTGAGGAAAACACAAGATTATCTTTTCATTTTTGGGATGTTTGGAAACATGTACAACTTGGATGCAATTTCAGAGTGTTCCAGACACACATGACCACTTCAGGTAAACCACTGTCAATTTTTAGAGCACTCTGAGAGACTACAATATGATTGTGATTGAATTCTGTAATTAAACCTAAAGAGGGCAACAGACATTTCTCAAACAACAGATGTGTCAATTATGGCCCTCCCCTACTTTCTAAGGTATTCTCAAGGAGACAGATAAACAGTTTTTTATTCATCATCACCTTCTTCTTCCTCTTCCTCCTCCTCCTATTCTTCACATCTTCTTTGACTTCTTCTTCCACCTTTTTCCAGGGAACTTTAGCAGGACCCTTTGCACCAGACTTGCCGTTAGACTTAAAAGTCAGCAACATCCTTCTCGTATTTCTCCCTCAGCTTCACTGCCTTAGTGATGCAAGGCTGCTTTTCACTGACACTTAAGTTATCCCACATCTCACCCAGTTTTTTTGCTACATCTCTAATAAAGATGCCAGGGTTTATGGATTCGATCTTGGGATGAAATTCTGAACAATACAGGAAGAATCCAGACAGTGGTCTTTTGGAGACACGAAGGTCCTTGCCTCACTTAAATGGTTCACAATCCTTCATCTTCCAAGCATAGCATACTTTATCTGCCTTTGTCATTTCATCACATTTAGGGTTCTCTTTGCCAGACATTGTCTTCCACCTCTCAGAGCACTTGTTGGAAAATTCTGCAGAACTGACAGAGACCTCTGGGTTTTTCTTATGTTCTTCTCTGCATGTCTGCACAAAGAAGACATCAACAGACACCTTTCCCTCTGGTTTCTTGGGGTCACCTTTAGCCATCCTGACTAAATTGCTTCTTCCTTCCTGGTCACCTAGCAAGAGGGAAGGTGAAGGGGGCAGGAAGGGTGCATGGAGGAGAGGCAGGGGGTCAAATAACCTTTTTTGTGGGGGACAGGGGGTATAGAATGTCTCCCTGTCGCCCAGGCTGGAGTGCAGTGGCACAATCTCAGCTCACTGCAAACTTCACCTCCCAGGTTCAAGAGATTCTCATGCCTCAGCCTCCCAAGTAGCTGGGATTACAGGTGTGCACCACCATGCCCGGCTAAGTTTTGTATTTTTAGTAGAGATGGGGTTTCATCATGTTGGCCAAGCTGGTCTCAAACTCCTGGCCTCAAGTGATCTGCCCATCTCAGCCTTCCAGAGTGCTGGGATTACAGGCATGAGCCACCACACCTGGCCTCAAATAACCATTTTAAAGTGGCCGGGCGTGGTGGTCCACGCCTGTAATCCCAGCACTTTGGGAGGCTGAGGTGGGCGGATTATGAGGTCAGGAGATCTAGACCATCCTGGCTAACACGGTGAAACTCCATCTCTACTAAACACACACACACACACACAAATTAGCCGAGTGTGGTGGTGGTCGCCTGTAGTCCCAGCTACTTGGGAGGCTGAGGCAGAAGAATGGCATGAACCCAAGAGGTGGAGCTTGCAGTGAGCAGAGATCGTACCACTGCACTCCATCCTGGGTGACAGAGTAAGACTCTGTCTCAAAAAAATAATAATAAAAAAAAATAGAGTCCCATTACTTCGACCTCTGCCACCGCCGGTGCCTCTGCCACCTCATGGGAAGAGAGGAAGCAGGAGAGGAGCCCACGTCGCCTGTCACCCAATATCTCCAGCCGCGTGGTCCCAAAGAGCGTAACATGTTTGCCTGCGCCAAGCTCGCCTGCACCCCCGCTCTGATCTGAGCTGGATCCAGAGTTGCATACAGACCAATTTCTGCATCAGTGTTATCTCGACCAGCGGCTAGGACTGGAGAGGGCTCTACGGTATTTAATGGGGCCCAGAATGGTGTGTCTCAGCCAATCCAAAGGGAGTTTCAGACCAGTGTAAATAGCAGAGACATTGATACTGCTGTCGAATTTACTGGTGCAGGTGCTGCAACAGTAGGAGCGGCTGGTTCTGGTGCTGGTATTGGAACAGTCTTTGGCAGCCTTATCATTGGTTGTGCCAGAAACCCTTCACTGAAGCTGTTCTCATATGCTATCCTGGAATTTGCCTTGTCTGAAGCTATGGGTCTCTTTTGTTTGATGGTTGCTTTCTTGATTTTGTTTGCCATGTAACAAATTACTGCTTGACATGTTGGCATTCTTATTAATTACAGATGTAATTCTGTGTATCTTACTGTGACTCCGAAAACTGTAGTATTGGTGTCATGGAAATGTACGTTATTTCCAAAGTCATTTCATTAAAGATGAAAACTTCAATTTCTTCTGTGATTTGTACTTACACTAAGTTTGGATTATCACAAAGAAGAATGTGCATTCAGACAGATGCTGTCCAATTCGGAGGAAGCTACAGCAGTTGCTCCACTGATGAAAATATCCCAATGTAGTTTTTATGGGAATTCTTTTATATAGTGTTCTGCATATTGTAATTCACAGGGCTTTTGTTTATTCACATAAAGGACAAATATTTGGGTGTTCTGAGCTTCTATAAAATATGATTAATTAAAGATAGTTAATACTCAAGACGGTCTTGTGTTTTTAAGGTCTAACATCAGTTAGAATACTTCAAATCAGAATCACCTTCCAGGCGGTTGCTTCTAAAAATAAATCACGTCAGCTTTTTAGGAAATGAAGCCTTAAGCTGGGAGGTAATGTGATTTTTATTTTTCAGTAAGTCTCATATTAAGCAACTGTGTGCTTATAATGAATCTTCCATGTCTTTTCAGAACAGGTTCAGTCCAACTAGCAGCTAGTTTCTTACTTGAACAAGACTATTAAAAACCAAATATCAAAAAGTAGACTGAATTGGCTAGATTTTTACAGCCAAGAGTTGCTGTAAGGCAGCGTTTATCACTGTTGCTAACATGTTTATAGTGGGAGTCTTAGGGATGATAGCTGGTTCAAGAGTGTTTTGCTGTTAATACTTTATGTTGCTTCTTGGTCAAACTTTTCCCATTCAAAGGAAGAAGGTGGTGCTACTATAGACAGTTTTTCCCCTAGCAAATATATTGTACCATAATATCTATTGTCCAAGTTTCAGGGTTTTTTGAAAGTTGATAATTAGGAAAGCGACATTTTACTTTTTTTAGTGCCCTTTGCCTGTTTGATTTCCATTGAGAAAGAGCAGTCAGTTACCAAAGTTCCTCCAGTGTGGGAAGACCACCTCCATCAGAATCAGTGTTTGTTTAAAAAATAAAAATCCCTAGATTCCAGACCTACTGAATCGGACTCTTTGGACATGAGACTCAGCAATCTGCATCTTTAAAAAGGCTTCCCAGGTGATTTTTGTGCATACTGTTTGAGAATCACTAAGTTATACATACGCTACCTTCTATAAAGTGAAATGAGGCCCACAAAAGCTAAAGAGGTAGAGCTGCTACCATGTTTTTAGTTGATTCATCACCTAGTCTATATCACCCAAAAGAATTAGAAATAGGTATTCAAACAAAAACCTGTATACAAGTATTCATAGAAGCACTATTTACAAAAGCCAAAAGGTAGAAACAACCAAATGTCTATCAGCTGATGAGTGGATAAGTAAAATACATCCATATAATGGAATATTCAGCCATGAAAAGGAATGAGGCACTGATACATACTGAATAAATGTGAGTGAACCCTAAAAACATGCTAAGTGGAAGAAGCCAGCCACATGATTCCGTTTATATGAAATACCCAAAATAGGCAAATCCATAGTGACAAAGCCAATTAGTAGTTATCAGGAACTAGGGAGATGGGTGAAGAGGGAGTAACCGCTTAATGTGCATGGGGATTCCTTTTAGGATGATGAAAATTGGATGAATTACGGCTGGTCCAATGGTAGTGGGTTATCAGAACTTATTAACATTAGTGTCATTAAAGTTGGTATATAGCCCCTCACTGCTAAATCTGGCTGAAAAATTTTTTTAATTCTGATAAATTAGTGGTGATGGTTGCACAACATTGTAAATATACTATAATAAATGTCACTGAATTGTACACTTTAAGGTGGTTAAAATGGCAAATTTTACATGTCTTTTCCTGAAACTAAGTACTGTACTATGTAATACAAAGTTCATAGTATAAAATTTTAAAAGTGATAGGAAAATGCTTAGATTAATAGTCATCTATTCCAAGTGTATTTCAAATAAAACTGGTCTTGGTAAAGAGCTGTTAAAAATAAAATAAAATAAAATAATTTTTAAAACGAAGTGAACAATTCAGTGTCTTCTGGTACATTAAGAATGTTGTATGACCATCCATATCTAGTTCCAATCATTCTAAAGTAAAACCCCTTACCTATTAAGCAGTTTTTTATCCTTCCCCTCCCCCCCCACCACCACCTTCTGGAAACCACTAATCTGTGTTCTGTTCTCTTTAGATTTATCTATTCTAGATATTTCCTATAAATGGAATCATATAATATGTGATCTTTTGGGTCTGGCTTTTTTCACTTAGCTTAAGGTTTTGGAAGTTCATCTACTTTATACCATATATTAGTACTTCATTCCTTTTTATGGCTGAATAATATTCCATTGTGTGTATACGACAATTTGTTTATCCGTTCACTCATTGAGGGACTTTTGGGTTGTGTCCACTTTTCTGTGAATGCTGTGGCCACAAACATGTATACACATACTTGTTTGAGTACAAGCATTCTCTTATTTGGGGCACATACCTATAAATTGAATCTATGCTTAACTTTTTTGAGGAACTGCCAAACAGTTTTCTACAGCAGCTTTATATTTCATTTTATATTCCTACCAAAAAAATGTATGAGGGTTTCAACTTTTCCACCTCATTGCCAACATGTTTTTTAAAAAATTATAGCCATCCATTATAAAGGATGTGAAGAGGCACCTCATCATGGTTTTGCTCTGCATTTCCCTCATGAAAAATGATGTTCAGCAGCTTTTCATTAGTTTTTTGGCCATCTGTATGTCTTCTTTGGAGAAAAGTCCACTCAAGTCTTTTGCCTATTTTATAACTGGGTTGTCTTTTTGTTGTTGAGTTGTAAGAGTTCATGATATATTTTGGATGGCAGATCCTTACCAGCTACAAAACTCGCAAATATTTTCTACCATTCTACAGGTTGCCTTTTCACTTTCTTAATAATCTCTTTTGATGCACAAAAAGTTTTCATTTAGATGAAGTCCAATTTATCTTCTCTTTTGTTGCTCATGTCTTTGGTGCCTAAGAATCGATATCTAAGGTCATAAAGATTTATCTCTACGTATTCTTCTCAGGGTTTTATGGCTTTAAAAACATAAAAATGTTATTTTTAAATCATAAAGTTGGCTGGGCACAGTGACTTACGCTTGTAATCTCAGCACTTTGAGAGGCTGAGGCAGGCAGATCGCTTGAGTTCAGCTTGAGGCCAGCCTGGGCAACATGGCAAAACCCCATCTCTATTAAAAAAATATGAAAATTTAGCTGGACATGGTGGCATGTGCCTGTAGTCCCAGCTACTCGGGAGGCTGAGGTGAGAGGATCATTTGAGCCCCGGAGGTTAAGGCTGCAGTGAGTTGATTGTGCCCTTACACTCCAGCCTGGCGACAGAGAAAGACCCTGCCTAAAACAGAACAAAACTGTAAAATCTACAGAATATTTTTAGTCAATTTTTGTACACAGTTATGTGTTAGGAGTTTAATTTCATTCTTTAGCAGAAGAATATCCAGTATTCCCAGCATCATTTGTTGAAGAGACTATTCAGTCCTCATTGAATGTTCTTAGCATCCTTGTGGAAAAACAACTGGTCATAGATGTATGGGTTTATTTCTGGACTCTCAAGTCTATTCCATTAATCCATGTGTCTATCCTTATGCCAGTACTACTTTGACTACTCTACCTTTATATTAAGTTTTCAAATCAGAAAGTGTGAGTCCTCCAACTTTGTTCTTTTTTTTCAAGACTGTTTGGCTATTCAAGGCCACTTGCAATTCTATGTGAATTTTAAGATCAGCTTTTGCATTTCTGCAAAAGTCCATGGGAATTTTGATAGGTTTGATAGGATTGAATCTGTAGGTGATTTTAGGTAGTACTGACATCTTAAGAATTCCAATATACAAATATGAGATATATTTTCATTTATTTATGTCTTCTTTATTTTGACAGATGAGTAAACATTATTTCAGTTTTCAGAGTACAAGTCTTTACCTTCTTGGTTAAATTTATTCTTATGCATTTTATTCTTTTGGAAGCTACTGTGAATGGACTTTTTTTTCTTAATTTACTTCTCTGGTTATTCATTGCCAGTGCATTCTTCTACTTTTAACCTACCAAGATCTTTGTATTTAAAGCAAGTTTCTTGTAGATATGTTTTGACTTTTTATCCAATCTTATAATTGGTATATTTAAAATACTTACATTTAATATAATTATTGATATGGTTGGAATAAAATCTATAATCTTCCGAGTTTTCTATCAGATCCACTTACTTGTTGTTCCTTTTTTCTTTTTCCTGTCTGATCAAATAATTTCTTAAATTACTCAATTTTATTTCTGTTATTTGCAACCTAATTATATATATATGTATGTATTTTTTTTTTTTAATTTTAGGTGGTTTCCCTAGGGTTTATAAATACACATTTTACTGTTCCATGAAAACCACAAACTTATTCCTTGATAAAGGCCTTTCTACTAGGTGTATGTTCTATCTGGAATGTTTCTTCCCAGATCTTCAAATAGTTTCCATCTTCACATCACTGAGACTCTGGTCAAATGTTAGCTCCTCAGGGAAGCTCTCCAAAACTAGCTTACCTACAGTAGCACCTGCACAAACCACCTCTCCTCTGCTTTATTTTTATTTATCATCACCTTATTACCACCTGAAATTGCATTTGTTTAATGTGTCTCTCCAACTAGAACACTTCATGTAATAGCAGTTTTCATTTTCTTGTTTACTATTATTGTATCCTCTGCACTTAATACAATACTTTGCACATTAGTTTTCAAATAAAAATACAAATAAGTTCATTCCATTATAAGATTACCACACATAGGACTAAGGAAAATACAAAGTGCTTACACAAATTAAACCTGATATATTTACAATAAATTACAGAATAAAGAAGTAAGTTATCTTTCCCATGACTAAATTGGCCGCTACTTATATTTGGAGAAGAGGAGAAAGAGAGGAACTGTAAACAAAATCTGGATCAAAAAATAACTATTTAAATGTCTATTTGATACAGTCTTTCCATTGAAAGAATTTTAAAGTTAAAGAAAGATTTGAACCACAATGAGATACTACCCTACACCTACTAGGATAGCTATTACTTAAAAACAAACAAACAACAGAAAATAACAACAGGTGGCAAAGATATCAAGAAACTGGAACCCTTGTATGCTGCTTGTGGGAATGGAAAGTAGTACAGTTGCTATAGAAAAGTCTGACATAACCTCAAAAAATTAAACATAAAATTACATATGATTCAGCAACTCCACTTCTAGGTATATGCTTAAAAGAATTAAGAGCAGGAACTTAAACAGATACTATAGGACAATATTCATAGCAACATTATCCACAATAGCTAAAAGGCAGAAATAACCCAAATGTCCATCAACAAACAATTGGATGAACCAAACGTAGTATATACACACTATGGAATTTTATCAGCCATAAAAATGAATGAGATTCTGATACATGCTACAATGACTGACTTCGAAAACATCATGCTTACTGCAATACGCCACACACAAAAGGACAAATATTGTGTGATTCCACTTATATGAGATATGTGATTCCACTTATATGAGAATAGATAATAGATAAATTATAATATCTACCGAGATAATAGATATTATTAGATAATATAAAATATTATAGATAATATTTTAGATAATATATTTTATATTATAGATAATATAAAATTATAATATAATATCTACCGAGATAATAGATTATCTATAATTATAATATCTATAATAGATATAGATATCTATAGATATCTATAATTATAGATTATAATAATAGATAGATAATAATAGATATAGTAATAGATAATAATAGATATAATAATATAGATAATAATAGATTATCTATAATTATAATATCTACCGAGATAATAGATAATAGATAAATAAAATATCTACCGAGAATAGATAAATTCATAGAGACAGAAAGTAGAATAGATGTTACCAGGGGCTGTGAAGATGGGAAAAGATTATTGTTACTAGATACAGAGCTTCTGTTTCAGACAATGAGAAGGTTGTAGAAATGAACAGTGGAGACAGCTGCACAATATTACAAATGTACTTAATGCCACTGAACTGTACACTTAAATGGTAAATTTTAAGTTGTGTATATTTTATCACAATGAAAAAAATCAGATCCAGCAATCCCACTGCTGGCTCCAAAAGAAATAAAATCAGTATGTTGAAGAGTTATCTGTACTCCCACATTTATTGCAACATGACTCGCACAAGCTAAGATATGGAATCAACCTAAATATCCATCAACAGACAAACGGATAAGGGAAATGTGGTGTGTATGCACAAATACTGTTCTTGGGGAGAGGGTTCAAGATGAATGACTACAGGTGTCCAATGCCAGTTCTCTTTAGAAAGAAGAGCCAAAGTTACAAGTGAATAACCAAAACGTGAATAAACTAACAAGCAGAGAATGCTGGAGGCTAGTAGAAAACTCATGAGAAGAAGCTGGGGCACAGAAAAAGAAGGAAGCAAGAGGCTGGCAGAGATCTGCTAGGAATCTCGAGGGACTTGGTATCTAGTCAAAAGGGTAGGTGGGAGTGTTTGGGCTCCTCTTTCCCCTGTGACAAACCACTGGTATCTGAACTGTCAGAGAGCTCCTCTACCCCTGCAAACCCAAACACTGGTGTGGGCAGTGATCTGGGGACTTCTTGAGGGCACTGCACCAGATTACCAACTTGCACTGGGTTGCTCACTCTGCCCGCAGACTTGAGAGGCAGCGATAGGGTGCTATACGGGGAGCACAGCCATCAGGTGTCTGTGTCCTGCCCGGGGAACCTCAGTCTTTGTGTCTCTACATCACCAGAACCCCACAGACATTCCTTGGCATCTGCTCAAATTGTGGCAGCAGCAAAGGGATGGCTGGACCAAGGGAGCTGCAGGGTTCCTTGGCAAGTGCTGCCCTGAAGAGAAGAACAAGTATTGCACACCAAGGGAGCGGTCACTGGGACAAAGAAAACCAGAACACATACTTTCCTGTGCCCAAGAGCTCACCACCTATGGACTGTGAGTGACTGCGCTGTTTCCAGCAAAAATGTGGGCACTGTACTTGGCTCTACAAAGCTTTTCAAGTATGATTTCATCCTGGGGGCCAACCTGGTTTGAGTGCTCAGACCCAGGCATGGAGATGGGGACTCCTCCCCACCCCCACTGCTGTAGGCATAGCCATGGCTGATCCCACAGGAAACTGGCATGGATGCATCAGAGGACAGACTTTCTGGGGCAGACAGGGGTGACTGTGGTCTTACTGGCAATCAGTCCACCATATCTAAGCTTGCCCAAAAGGTGGGACCACCCTCCCCCTCTCCATACAGAGCAGCAGCGTTCCTGCAAGGGAGAGAAGAAGAGTCAAAAAGCTGTGTATTCTGGATTGAGGGAGAAGACTCCAAAACAAAGACATTCTGGCAGCAAGCCATGGGCAGTCACCTTTTATGGCTCTCAGGTACACTGCAGCCTAGAGATAAGACAGTGGTGTCTGACCAATTTGAGTGTTCTGAGTATGGGGACAGAGGCATGACAGGGAGGGAGATTACATTCCTGCCTGCCCAGGCTATGGAGCTAGGGTGCCTACCTGCCTCTCTGCAGAGACCTCAGTGTACTTACCAGGAGCTTCCCTGCCGCCCCCTTCAAGGCTGCTGCTTGTGCTTGCCATTGGGGAATCCAAGGGAAGGCTTGGCTGTCCATCTCTGCCCTGACTTGTCCCCTGCTAGGGGGTGAGCAGAGAGCTCAGGCCACGGTACATTCCACAGCCCAGCACATTGCCTGAAGAAACAGAGAACTTCCCCCAGTTAACAAAGATCAAGCACCTGCCCATCTGCTTCTGTTGCAGCAGGCTCTTACCCACGACCACCGACACCTTTCCTGGAGGTTGAAATGCACAATCCAGTAGAAAACCTGCTGACACAAGTGCACAGTGCTGGGAAATGAGGTAAGATTCTTGAGACTTCTGCCATCCCAGCCCTGCAGGAAGCTGTGATACTGCTCACGCACCCAGTACACTGCTACTACAACTAGCATTTGAGAAAACCACCGCACAAAGGCTATCTATATTCAAAGAACTCATACAGAGTTTCTGCCAAGGAAACACCCAGAACATACATTACAGTTACATCCTTCGGAGGAAAAAAATCCTGTCCAAATGAAAGTAAATTCAAAAATAAGAAGAAAAAGGCAGTTTCTCCATATGAGAAGGAAACAGCCAAACAATTCTGGAAGTATAAAAACAGTGTTATGACGCCCTCAAAAGATCACACTAAATCTCTAGCAATGGATCACAACCAAAATGAAATCTTTGAAATATCATATATAAAGAATTAAAAATACTGATTTCCAAGAAGCTCAATGAAATCTAAGAGAAAGTTAAAAATCAACACCAAGAAATCTGAAAATCAAGTCTGGAAACAAAAAATTCATTGAAGAAATTATAAAATACAGGTAAAAACTTTAACAGACTAAACCCAGGAGAAAAAAGAATCTCAGAGCTTAAAGACAGGTCTATTGAATTAGTCCAGTCAGACAAAAATAAAGAAAAAATGATTTTCAAAAATGAACAAAGCCTTTGAGAAGTATAGGGGCTATATAAAATGTCTAAACCTACAAGTTACAGGTATTCCTGAGGGAGAAAAAAAGGCAAAAAGTTTGGAAAACCTATCTGAGGAAGTAACTGAGGAAAACTCCCTAATCTTGCTAGAGATTTAGACATCCAAATAGAAGATGCTCAGAGAACTCTAGGAAAATACAGTGCAAGAAGGACTTCACCAACACATATAGTCGTCAGACTAATGACAACATGAAGGAAAAAAAAATCTTAAAATCAGCAAGAGCAAGGTGTCTAATTACCAATAAAGGAAATCCCATCAGACTAACAGTGGACATATTGGCAGAAAACTTGACAAGCCAGAAGAAAAAAAATCACAATCCCATTTTCAGACTTATTAAAGAAAAAAAAAAAACCTGTCAACCATGAATTTTTCATCCTGCTAGAATAAGCTGCATAAATGAAGGAGGAAAAGTCTTTCCTAGACAAGCAAATGCTAAGGTAATTCATCACCATTAGACCAGTCTTACAAGAAATGCTCAAGGGATTCTAAACATGTAAACAAAAGATCAATACTCAACATCATAAAAACAGACAAAAGTATAAAACTTACAGGTCTTATTAAAAGGATGATCCAGTAATATGCTGCTTACAAGAAACCCACCTAACACAGACCGAAGGAAAAAGGGTGGAAAATGATATTCCACACCAACAGAAACCAAAAGCAAGCAGGAGTAGCTACATTTATATCAGATAAAACAGACTTTAAATCAACAACAGTGAGAAAAGACAAGGTCATTTTAAAATGGTAATGGGACAAAGTCAACAGGAAGATATAACAATCCTAAATATATATGTACCTGGTATAGGAGGTACCCAGATTCATAAGACAACTACTACTGGGGCACATGTTCTCAGGACATCCTGAGACAGTACCTTGGAAACAAAAATAAATAAAAAGAAAAAGAAAAGAAAACCAAAGAAAAACTACTCTATCTAAGAAAAGAGACAGCAATACAATAATAGAGAAGGACTTCAACACTCCAATGACAGCATTAAAAATCACTGAGACAGGAAATCAACAAAGAAACATTGCACATAAATTGGACTTTAATAGACATTTATAGAACATTCTATTCAACAACCATAGAACATACATTCTTCTTATCAGCGCATGAAATGTTCTCTAAGACAGACCATATTTTAGCCCATGAAACAAGTCTCAATAAATTTTTAAAAATCAAAATCATATCAAGTATCTTCTTGGACCACAGCGGAATGTAACTAGAAATTTATTCCAAGAAGAACTCTCAAAATTATACAAATACATAAAAGTTAACCTGCTCCCAAATCATCTTTGGGTCAGCAACAAAATTAAAATAGAAATCTAAAAATTTTTTGAAACAAATGACCATGGAGACACAACATACAAAAACCTCTGGGATACAGCAAAAGCAGCACCAAGTGGGAAGTTTGCAGCATTATATACCTACATAAAAAAACCCAGAAAGATCACAAATTAACAACCTGGCATCGTACCTCAAGAACTAGAAAAACAAGAACCCAAAGCAAGCAAAAGAATACAAATAACAAAGATCACAGCAGAACTAAAGGAAATTGAAAACAAGAACAACAAAAATACTAAGGATCAAAGAAATGAAAAGTGGGTTCTTAGAAAAAAATAAACAAAATCAATATACTGCTCAACTAACCAAGAAAAGAGAGAAGACTCAAATAAACAAGTGATCGGAAATGAAAAAGGAGACATTACAACTGATAACACAGAAATACAAAAGAACAGAGACTACTATGAAAATCTCTACACTCACACTAGAAAACCTAGAAGAAAGGGATAAATCCCTGGAAACATAAAACTTTCTAAGGCTGAACTACGAAGAGACAGAAATCCTAAAAAGACGAATAATGAGTAATGCAATTAAATCAGTGAAAACAAATCTCCCAACAAGAACAAGAAGCCCAGGATCAGATGAATTCACAGTCAAATTCTACCATACATACAATGAAGAACTAGTATCAATTCTCCTGAAACTCTTCCAAAAAACATCAAGGAGGGACTCCTCCTTAACTCATTCTATGAAGCCAGCATCACCTTGGTATCAGGGAAGGATCCACAAAAAAACAAAAACTACAGACCAATATCTCTGATGAACACAGATGTAAAAATCCTCAACAAGATCCTAGCAAACCAAATCCAGCAGCACATCATAAAGATAATATACCAATCAAGTGGGTTATACTGCAGGAATACAAAGATTGTTCAACACAAATAAATCAATAACTGTGATTCACCACATAAACAGAACTAAAAACAAAAACCATATGATCATCTCAACAGATGCAGAAAAAGCACTTGATAAAATTCAGCATCTCTTCATGATTAAAAACAAAAAAAAAACCAAACAAACAAAAACCAAACATAGGCCAGGTACATCAGCTCATGCCTGTAATCCCAGCACTTTGAGAGGCCAAGGCAGGTGGATCGCTTGAGCCCAGGAGTTCAAGGCCAGCCTGAGTAACATGGTGAAAACCCATCTCTACAAAAAATTCAAAAATTAGTGAGGCATGGTGGTCCGTGCTTGTAGTCCCAGCTACACAGGAGGCTAAAGCAGGAGGATCACTTGAACCTGGGAGGTTGAGGCTACAGTGAGCCACAACTGTGCCACTGTACTTCAGCCTACATGACAGAGTGAGATCCTGTTTCAAACAAGCAAACAAACAAACAAAAAAACCTAAAAAATCTAGGTTCTCCTTGCATTGTTATAAAGAAATACCTGAGGCTGGGTAATTTATAAAGAAAAGAGGTTTAATTGGCTCATGGTTTTGCAAGCTGTAGAAGAAGCACGGCACTGGCATTTACTTCTGGGAAGGCTTTTACTCATGGAGGAAGACGAAGCAGGAGCAGGCACATCACACAGTGAGAGTGAGAGCAAGAGAGTGTAGGGGTGGGGATTGCCACACAGTCTTAAATAACCTGATTTCACAAGGACTCACTCATATGAGGACAGCACCAAGCCATGAGGTCTTCGCCCCCATGATCCAAACACATCCCACTAGGAACCACCTCCAACAATGAGGATTACATCTCAACATGAAATCTGGAAGGGAGATCCAAGCCATATCATAGGCATTGAAGGAATATACCTGAAAATAATAAAAACCATGTAAAACAAACCCACAGTCAACATCATAATGATTGGGGAAAAGTTGAAAGCACTCCTCTAAGATCTAGAACGAGACAAAGGATGCTTACTTTCACCACTCTTATTCAAAATAGTACTAACAGTCTTAGCCAGAGCAACCAGGAAAGAGAAAGAAATAAAGATATTCAAACTGGAAAAGAGGAACTCAAATTATCTGTTTGCTGATGTTACAATCTTATACCTAGAAAACCCTAGAGATCCCTCCAAAAGGCTCTTAGATTTGATAAAAGAATTCATTAAAGTTTCAGAAAAACAATGTACAAAATCAGTAACATTTCTGTACACCAATAACAATCAAGCTGAGATACAAATCTAGAAGTAAATTCCATTGACAACAGCTACAAAAAAATTTAAATACCTGGGAATACAGTTAACCAAGGAGGTGAAAGATCTTTGCAAGGAAAACTTCAAAACACTGATGAAATACATTGCAGATGACACAAACAAATGGAAAAAAACATTCCATGCTTATGGATTGGAAGCATCAACGTCATTAAAATGACCATACTGCCCAAAGCAGTCTATACAGAGTCAACATATTTCCTATAAAAATACCAATGTCTGTTTTCACAGAGTTAGAAAAAAAAAAATCCTAAAATTCATATGAGACCAAAAAAGACCCAAAACAGCCAACGCAATCCTAGGTAGAAAGAACAATACTGGAGGTATTGCATTACTTAACTTCAAATTATACTACAAGGCTATCGTAACCAAAACAGCATGGTACTGGTTTAAAAACAGACACACACATCAATGAAACAGAACAGAAAACCAGAAATAAATGCACATACCTACAGCCTCCAGATCTTCAACAAAGTTGATAGAAACATACACTGAGAAAAGGACACCCTATTCAATAAATGTTGCTGGGAAAATTAGACAGCCATATCAAGAAGAATGAAATTGGATTCATATCTCTCATCATTTACAAAATTAACTCAAGATGGATTAAAGAGAAGGAAGAAAATATGGATTAAAGACAAATTTAAGACCCGAAATTTTTAAAAGCCTAGAAAAAAACCTGGGAAGAACCTATCTGCTGATTGGCCTAGGCAAAGAATTCATGACTAAGACCTCAAAAGCAAATGCAACAAAAACAAAAGTAGACAAATGGGACTTAATTAAACTACAAAGCTTCTGCACAGCAAAAGGAATAATCAGCAGAGTGAAAAGACAACCTACAGAATGGGAGAAAATATTTGCAAACTATACATAAGACAAAGGACAAATATCCAGAATCTACAAGGAACTCAAACAACTCAACAGGAAAAAAAAAAAAAAAAAAAAAAACACTCCATTAAAAAGTGAGCAAAGGCCATGAACAGATGTTTTTCAAAAGAAGACATACAAATCGCTAACAAACATGAAAAAAAAATGCTCAACATCACTAATCATCAGATAAATTAAAATTCAAACCACAATGCGATACCATCTCACACCAGTCAGAATGGCTATTAAAAAGTCAGAAAATAACAGATATTGGTAAGGATGTGGAAAAAAGAGGACACATATACACTACTGGTGGGAATGGAAATTAGTACAACCTGTATGACAAATGGTATGGAGATTTCTCAAAGAACTAAAAACAGAACTGCCATTCAGTCCAGCAATCCTACTACTGGGTATCTACCCAAAGGAAAAATCATATCCAAGATACCTGTACTTATACATTTCTCATAGATTTATTCACAATAGCAAAGATATGGAATCAACCTAAGTATCCACTGATGGATGACTGAATGCAAAAAAATGGTGTGTATATACACCATGAAATATTACTCAGCCATTAAAAAGAATGAAATTGTGTCTTTTGCAGCAACATGGATAAAACTAGAGGACATTATCTTAAGTAAAATAACTCAGAAAGTCAAATATTGCATACTGTCACTTATAAATGAGAAATAAATAATGCATACACATGGACATAGAGCATAGAATAACAGACACTGGAGACTCAGAAAGGTAACAGGGTGAGAAGGGGTGAGGAATGAGAAATTAACTCATGGATACAATGTACACTAGTCAGCTGATGGTTACACTAAAAGCCCCAGACTCCACTATTAGGAAACATATCCATGTTAACAAAATGCACTTGGATCCCCTAAATGTATAAAAATAACACTATTCAGCCATTTAAAAAAATGAAATTGTCATTTGTGACAACATGGATGAACCTGGAAGATATTATGTTAAGTGAAATGAGCCAGACACAGAAAGACAAATACCACATGATCTCACTCACATGTGGAATCTAAAAAAGCTGATCTCATAGAAACAGAATAGAATAGTGGTTACTAGAGACTAGGGAGGGGATTGGGAATATGGTGATGGGAAGAGAATGGTTGACAGGTACGAAGTTACAGTTAGATAGGAAGAATAAATGCTGGTGTTACATTGCACAGTAGAGTGACTATAGTTAACAATAATGTATATTTGAAAATAGCTACAAGAGTGGATTTTGAATATTCTCACCACAAAGAAATAAATGTTTGAGGCAATCAATGTGTTAGCTAATTACTCTGATTTGATGTGTCAATTAAAAATAAAACTTTCAAAAATCATCAAAAAAGTGAATAGATATGCTAAGTAAAAGAAGCCAGACATAAAAGTCACATACCTTACAACTCCACTTATTTGAAATTCTAGAAGAGGTAAAACTATAGTGAAAGAAAGCAGACAAGTTGCTGGAGTTGGAGGGTGGTGAACCATAAAGGGAATGATAGACATATTATTTGTTTTGATTGCGGTAGTGTTTCACAACTACACACATTTCCAACACATCAAGCTTCATACTTACATTTGATGAATTTTATTACATGTAAATTATACTTTAATAAAGTTAATTTTAAAAGTGAAAGAGAGAGACCTGAGAAGGTCTAGCCCTATTTAATCATTTAGGGGAAAACACACACACACACACACACGCACACACACACAAAACTGTCTTTGAGTATACAAGATCACACAGTTAGTAAAACAGGACTAGAATCTAGTTCCATAAATAAAATCCAAAACTCTTTATATCATATAAATTGCCACTATTTGGCAGTAGGGAGTGGTGGTGGTGGATGCTTATACTGGTAATTCAATACCTCCTGCTGGAACACAGATTAAAAACCCTTATTCTGAAACTTTGAAGAATTCATAAAGTTATATTAGGGAAGGCTATAATCAAAACACTGAGCAACAGATGTTCACTTTCTACCAGTAATATGCTCATTCACTTTATTCTGGCCATTTTTGCTCACCAAGTTAAATTTTTTACTATAAACCAGCATTCTATCCCTTTGATATACATCTATCGATTGGTCTCAATATTTGAAAAATAATGTAAAAAGTTTAATTCATGATTCTAATGTATTATGACTGTAGCTTATGCTAAATGCAAACAATACTTAGTTTTCTTTAAAAAATCACATTGAAGTAACTTATTTCAGGTAAATTCCTAACGTAACTCCACAACTGTTTTTTCTTTTGAATGCTTTGATATTATTGACATTTCATACAAAAGTGGAGCAAAATATGAGTTCCCTTCTTTTTAGTATTATTTTATCACTCTCCTATTCATTTTTCTTAGCAGTCTACAATAACAGAAAGAAAAAAAAAAGATGTTTATGGCTCCCTCAATTGCCAATTTTTCTTTTTGCTTTTGGTTTTCTGATTTTTCTGTACCGAGATGATGATGCTGTGTCTTAATTTTACTGAATAAAAAGAATGTCCTACTCTGCACTCTATTTGCCTTCCAAATCTGCATAGAGTTCTAGGATTAACACAACTTTTTCTGCTTACTTATTACAATGTAGCGCCTACCTGGGGATGGAAAACTGAAACAAGAAATAATATGTTTTCAAAGATAAACAGTTGGCTTTTCTTCTACCCTCATATTCCTGATTAAGATCGCCCTAGTCTGAATTTGCCAATGGAAAAGGTCTAAGCTGCAAAAGATACCTGAGGCTAGATGTACAATTAGTAGCTGTTTAGTACATACCCTAGGTTGATTAAGATAATTAGAAACACACTCTAGGTTAATTAAGATAATTTTTAAAGGGTTAATCTTTTTCATCTTTGCAACTTCTCTCCCTCTGAAATAAAGGCATACACCTTAACCCATAATTCAATGTCTTGATGTAGGAAGTCTAAGCAATAGTATTTCGTAAGACACAAATTGCCACATTGCCAAAGCTTTAAATGAGATAACTGCATATATTCTGCATGTTGGGTAATATTTCATCTGCACAATGAACAAAAACTAGCTGAAGTTGGGATTTAAAAATTATTGTTAGCAAAATGACAGCTATTATGAAAACAGATTTCTAAAAACTTAAAAGCAATTCTGACATACACTGCTTATTTACCATTACTTAAAACACAGTGTAAGGAAAGAAAATATTACCTATTTCTAACAAAACTATGTAGACAGAAAAAAAATTAGAACAGGAGTCCTTAGGCCACAATAAGACCCCTAAATATCACAGAACATAAAATTGTATAATTTAAAAGTTCAATTAAAGTTGAAAACAGAGTTATTTAAAACAACAGCACAGAATCTGTGCTATGAAAAAAAAAAAATGATTGAAAGGAAGGGGGATGAGAAAGGTGAGAAAAGCACTACCAGACTCCTTACCCATTGTTGTTGGTGCTGGAGCTTCCTGATGGTATTTTCAGCTTGCTCCAGCTTAGCACTGGCCTCATCACTCTGCTGTTTGATGGTGGCCAACTCCCGTTTTATGAGGTAGTTTTCCTCAGCCTCCTGGGCTCTTGTCACTTGTCCCTTAGGACATAATTTTTTTGTGTGTAAAGCGATTTAGGATAGATTCAAGAAAGACTGCCTTTGTGAGGTTTAGTTATTTACTTTGACATGTTAAAAAAAAAAAAGTCACCTCAGCGAATAGAAAAGCCTAGGTAATCATTAGCTAGCAGCTTGTTATTGCTCCAGCAAAGTTTGGGAAACTAAACGAAAATTTCACCTGACAAGAACAATTCTTCTTTCAGTCAATAACAATTTAATTCATGCAATATTACCGAGTTGTACATGCAGGACTAAAATTTCCAATGAATAGTAGTTAATTTCACAGAATCCACTTATTGCCATTTTGAAACAAACACTTAAAAAAATAAGGTTAGCTTTAAAACGTGCAAAAATAAACCAAGATAACACTGTTATAAAAAATTAAATTTATACCCACATATACCACCCAAAAAATTATTTCTAGAAAAACGCATGTAAAATTGCATGCATTAAAATATGAATTTTGAGGTTTAGGACTTTCCTTAGAAGTTAGAGAAGATGTTTAAAAGAACTAAAACAAAACAAAAACTATACCTGTATCAATCTATCTGCCAAGGAAGCACTTTCCTACAAAAGGAAAATTCAGATAGAATATAAGAGAAGGAAATAAAAGTGATAAAATTAGGAAAAAAGAAACAAATATATGCAAATTCCATCTACTTTTCATTGCTAATTAAAATGGACATTTAAATTTTAAAACCATTTTTTACTGAATGTGTTTTCATTTTTAAACCTTAAGAAAAATATATAAAAACAAGGATAGGTGGTTGAAAATCATGTGTTTCCTGAAGATACCAAACACAAATTCCAAGTGGTTTTTCATTACCTGGAACAAGCACAGTTTCTTGTTTGTTTGTTTGTTTTTTTTAATAGAGACAGGGTCTCACTCTGTCACCCAGGCTAGAATGCAATGGCATGATCACATAGCTCATTGTAACCACCAACTCCTCAGCTCAAGGAGTTTATCCTTCTGCTTCAGCCTCCTGAGCAGCTAGGACTACAGGTGTGTGCCACCATGCCCAGCTAGTTTTAAAATTTTTTGTAGAGATACAGTCTAGCCATGTTACCCAGGCCAGTCTTGAACTCCTGGCCTTACGCAATCCTCCTGCCTCAGCCTCCCAAAGTGTGGGGATCATAGGCGTGAGCCACTGCACTCAGCCAAATATTTCTTCTTCTTTTTGATGTATTTACATCTTTTAGACTTAATCCATATTGTCAACCCACTTATATGAAAGGGAGAAGGAATTTGAGTAAGCAATTCCACTTAAAAAGTGTGACAGCAATTTGTGCAGCAGCAACTTTCAAAGAAACAAAGCAAGGAAAATATGACAAATAAAATTAATGAGCTAAACTTAAACTTTAGCAATAACTGAGAAAGTATACCTTTTTATTACAGAATTCAATTGATACATAGTATTTATAGAATTCTAAGTGCTAAGTGACACACCTGGGCCATCTAAGCCAATAAAAAAAGGAACTTAATTTTCCAGAAGCAAAATCCAAACTTAACATTTTCTTACAGCATTGTTATCATTTCGAAGGTTCAATGAAATACTATAAGGCTTTTCCAGTTTAAACGTCTTACTCCAAAGATTAAACAAACAAACAAAAAAAAAACCAAGAAGACATGCATATTTGATTGTAAGTTAGATATTTAGTGGGATAAAAGAGTATATAATTAAAACAACTTAAAAGCAAGCTCAATCTTCCTGTGGAGTCACCAAAAGTAGAATTATTCTTATAGCAACCCTAACATAATGACAGAAAAACAGGGAAACTATTTTTGACTTAATATGATGTATCTGCAATTATTATACAACAAAGGCAGACATGTAATAAATATCCTGTACTTATTATGCACTTCTATTTAATACGAAATCATCAAAACTTTTCAAACAAATGACAAATACTACAAAATATTCATATTTCCCATGTATTTATTTCTTGAATATTTATCTGTAAATTTTCAGGGAAGATTTTAAGATCCTTGGCAGTATGATGAGGGGTATGTTTAAATCTACTTACTCTCATCTCTAGTTAAAGAAAGAAAAAAGCAGTCGGGCACGGTGGCTCATGTTTGTAATCCCAGGACTTTGGGAGGCCGAGGCAGGCAGATCACAAGGTCAGGAGATCAAGACCATTCCTGGCCAACATGGTGAAACCCCGTTTCTAATAAAAACACAAAAATTAGCTAGGCGTGGTGGTGCACGCCTGTAATCCCAGCTACTTGGGAGGCCGAGGCAGGAGAATCGCTTGAACCTGGGAGGCGGAGGCTGCAGTGAGCCACGATTGAGCCACTGCACTCCAGCCTGGGCAACAGAGCGAGACTCTGTCTCAAAAAAATAAAATAAGAAAAAAGCACCAAAAGAGTGTGAATTCAGATGTCTTTCTTTTAATAAAACAAAATTCTTAAACCATACTTTTACTACTCATCATTCTTACAGCATCTGAAATAACTAGAAAAGATTTTTCATCAGAAGCACAGTACGAAAAATAACGCAAAATTTCCATATTTGCCCAGTTATTCTATGTAAAACAGAAAATGTAACAAGTAGATACCAAAATAATTATAAGAACTAAAAGTTTATGCACAATTCCTTTGTGTTGAAAATCAACATGAGAGTGAATTTTTATGTAAGGAATCAGTCAGCCACTTCAACTAAAAGCAATCCTAGGCCTTAAAGGAATCACCGCCACGTTCAATATGCTAGAAAGTCCAGGGCAACATTTGAAACTCATCTTTAAAGTGCTATATTAGAATGGACTCCCAACTAAATTCTAAAAGAACATACTTTTTAGAAATTATGTGTAAAGAAAACAAATAGTATCAATATGTTACTCTTAATCTCAGTTAAAACTTGAATATTAAAGTTTAAGAACCACTACAACCGATCAATTTTTATTAGTAACAAATTATCTGGCTAAATAGTAAGGTAAGCAAGCTAAGCATTCAATACTACAACATAGGAGATATGTGCCAGAATTTTTGAGGATTTTTAATAAATATACAGAAAAAACACTAGGCATTCAACAGAAGCTTGCATAAGTAGTCACTTACTTTTTCTAATGTCTCGATGCGCTGTTTTAAAAGTCTATTTTCTGTGCGTAACCTCTGCCAAGAAGAAAAAAAAGTTTTATTTGCAAGCATTTTTGAGAGGAAAAAGAAGATTCCTAAATCACAGTCCTGAAAATGTACCACCTTTTATAAATAAGAAAGGAGTCTAAGGAATGATTACATTATCAAATGTCAAAGACTCAGAGTAAGAAATACACAGAAGGCAGGGCACCATGGTTCACGCCTGTAATCCCAGCTCTTTGGGAGGCCAAGGAGGGCAGATGGCTTGAATTCAGGAGTTTCAGATCAGCCTGAGCAGCATGGTGAAAGCTCGTCTCTATGAAAACTACATACACACACACACACACACACTCTCTCTTTAGCCAGGAATGGTGGTGATGAGCCTGGGCAACAGGGTGAAACCTTGTCTCTATGAAACACACACACACACACATGAACACACGCACACACGAACATACACACACACAATTTAGCCAAGAATGGTGGTGCGAGTCTGTCGTCCCAGCTACCTGGGAGGCTGAGGTGGGAGACTGGGAGGTAGGGGCTGAGGTGGGGGCGGCGGAGGTTGTAGTGAGCCGAGATTGGACCACTGTACTCCGGCCTGGGTGATACAGTGAAACCCTGTGTCCAAAAAAGGGAGGAGAAGGGAGGGGAGCGGAAGGGAGGGAAAGGGAGGGGAAGGGAGGGAAAGGGAGGGGAGAAGGAAAGGAAAGGAAAAATGAAAAGGAAAGGAAAGAGATAAAGAAAGAGAAATAAATACACCACGACAAAGGAAATAATCACATTCATAATTCCAGCCGTGATTAAATTTAAAATACACCCTACAGTACATATAGAAATAAGCCATTTCATTTCTATACTTACCATAATGACTCACAATCAAATATTTCATGTGTTTTAACATCCTCATTAGACAGAAAAGATTCTAACTTGCCTACCTCCAACAGAGCCTACCTATATAATTAATATTCAAATGTCAGTTGAATGAAGACATAGGAGATCTAAAAAATGCACATTCATAGGCTGAACATCAAATTTTCCATTTAGGGCCTGGCTCAGTGGCTCACACCTGTAATCCACTTTGGGAGGCCAAAGACAGGTGGATCACTTGAGCTTGAGTTCAAGACCAGCCTGGACAACATGGTAAAATCCTGTCTCTACAAAAAATATAAAAATTAGCTGGGCATAGGGGCATGTGCCTGTAGTCCTAGCTATTCAGGAGGCTCGGGGGAAGATGGCCTCAGCCCTAGAGGTGGAGGTTGCAGTGAGCCAGTATCACATCACAGCACTCCATCCTGGGCAACAGAGCAAGACCTTGTCTCAAATTAAAAAAAAAAAAAAATGCCCATTTAGGCTTCAATAGTCTCCATTTAGTTGCAAAATTCTGAAAATACAAAGAATTTATTAATTTTTTCTGAGAAAACAGCTCCAATTACTAGCACTTTCTCATAGTTCAAAAAGTAAAACCAGATTTTTTAAAGAAACCCTTTACCTAATTATTCAATGCCTGGTTCCCAGAAAGTTGTCTAATTACTGTCATCAAGTATTAAATCCAAGTCACTCGACATTTTTAAAAAGTTATTTTTGCATATCCACCAATATAATTGCTTATTAATCCCCTTTAGAAGTTATCTTTTTCATTTTCAAATTCCTCAGATGTTGCCCCTTCATTCTGCCATCACTCAAATTTCAGTTTCAAGGTAATAGCTCTTTTTTTTTTTTTTTTTTTTTTTTTGAGACGGAGTCTCGCTCTGTTGCCCAGGCTGGAATGCAGTGGTGCGATCTCAGCTCACTGCAACCTCTGCCTCCCAGGTTCAAGTGATTCTCCTGACTCCATCTCCTGAGTAGCTGGAACTACAGGCCGTGCCACCATGCTCAGCGAATTTTTTGTATTTTTAGTACAGATGGGGTTTCACCGTGTTAGCCAGGAAGGTCTCGATCTCCTGACCTCGTGATCTGCCTGCCTCAGCCTCCCAAAATGCTGGGTTTATAGGCATGAGCCACTGCGCCCAGCCTCAAGGTAATCACTTACATTTTTGTACCAATTTGCTCCAGAACTTAATCAAGGCTTTTTCCAGCCCCACCTTCCTATAAATTTCTGCTGAAAAATGTTTGTCTCAGAAAATTCTTCCATCAATTCAACCTATTATTTTGCCAGTAAATGCTTAAATATGGTTTATTATAACATATAAAGTCTTAGTGCAGGGAAATGAGAGGCTCTATGAATTGAATTACTGTATCTTATTAAGCGGATCACAAATTGAAACAAATCTTAGAGTTATTACAAAGATACTTTGCAAATTAGATTTCCTGTTCTATTCACTACAATTCAGATGATCTGAAATGGACATTATGATATATAGGAGAGCGAATAACTAATCTCAGACAAAATAATAGCTTGAGAAGTAGAAAATGTTCTCATGGCTTGGCTCCTCCTACTGTGTGCAGCATAGTGGTCTACACAAATAAGCAATTATTAAATGCTGCTAAACTCTAGAGAGTCAAAGAAATAAATGGGATTCTCACGATGTTCTCAATCATATTACATCAACAAAAGGTAATGTTTTATCTCAAAAGACTCAGAAAACTAAGTTCCCATCAGACAACTGAGTGAATGAAGTTATGACAGAAATCATGCTAAAATAAAATTTAGAACTGAAAACACTCATCTGGATTTCCTTCCCCAACCCCCTTTAAGGCTTCTGAAATCTATTTCATTGTAAATAAAAATCTAAATTGATTTTCTTCCACAAGCAATTAACCAAATGCTTATTAACACCATTTAAAAATAAATCACCACTTCCTCATTTGTATAATATTTACATCAGGAATTGATCAATAGAATAGATTTTTTCAGTTAATACAGACCATTTCAGGCCTTTTGCTTTTTTTTAAGTTTTTTGTTTGTTTGTTTGTTTATGTTTTTTTTTTTTTGAGACAGAGTCTCGCTCTGTCGCCCAGGCTAGAGTGCAGTGGTATGATCTTGACTCATTGCAAGCTTCGCCTCCCGGGTTCACGCCATTCTCCTGCCTCAGCCTCCGGAGTAGCTGGGACTACAGATGCCCGCCACCATACCCAGCTGATTTTTTGTATTTTTAGTACAGACGGGGTTTCACCATGTTAGCCAGGGTGGTCTTGATCTTGTGATTCACCCGCCTCGGCCTCCCAAAGTGCTGGGATTACAGGCATGAGCCCTGTGCCCGGCCTCAGGGTTACTTTTAAGTTTCAAGTGTTACTATATATATATATTTTTTAACCGAATATAACAGTATTTTGGTAATTATAGCTTTGAAATCTGTTTTAATACCTGGTAGAGCTAATATCCCCCATTCTTATATTTGTCTATTATTCCCAAACCCCAAATACTAGTATATTAAAGTAGTTAAGAAACTAGGTTTTGAAGTTAGGCAGATTTAAGTTCAAATTCTCATTCTACAATTAACACTTGTATATGACATTCAATGTTTTAGAATCTCCATTTCCTCATCCAGAAATTAGAGTAATAAAACCTACAGGGAAATGAAAAATTAAATGAGATAGTATAGCATCTAATATATGCCAAATACTCAATGATAAGCACTGCCCACAATATTTTTGAAGTTAGGCATGAATATTATTTTACTACTTTTGTCTATTTTTAGAATTATTCTTAAGCTTTTTTAATGCCCTGGAATTTTACAAGGAATTAAATTTCACTGAATTTGAGGGCCAGGTACAATGGTTTACAGCTGTAATCCCAGAACTTTGGGAGGCCAAGGCAGGTGTATCACTTGAGGCCAGAAGTTCGAGACCAGCCTGGTCAACATGGTGAAACACTGTCTCTACTAAAAATACAAAAATCAGCCTGGCGTGGTGGTGCATGCCTGTAATCCCAGCTACTTAGGAGGCTGAGGCAGGAGAACCGCTTGAATTCAGGAGGTGAAAGTTGCAGTGAGCCAAGACCATACCACTGCACTCCAGCCTAGGTGACAGAGCAAGGCTCTGTCTCAAAAAAAAAAAAAAAAAAAAAAAATCACTGGGAAATTCATATCTTTATATAACATGGAGCTATTTTTGTCTATCTTTAGTTTTCTTTTTAAAATGTCTGTGTGTAAAGTTTTCCAGTGTTTGTTAGGTCCTGTTCTATTTTTCATTTAGGTTACTCCTGGATATACTTTTATTTTTATTTCAAATTGAACTTCTTCTTCCAGGATATTTTTGAACTGTTTATTGATGATACATAGAAAAGTTAACAACTAAAATCTACCACCTGATTGATTCTCAATAATTCTTCAATATCTTCCTCACATTTTCTAGAATAGAGTGCTTCCTAAACTTTAAAGTGAAAACCACAAAGAAGAAGATACCTAGATATAGCTACATAAAAATGTTTGTCTTGTACATTGAAAAAGAAAATAGAGACAATATTTTGACCTACCAAACTAGAAAAAAAGAGGACTAAAAGTGAGAGTAAGAATGAAATACTTAGTGTTGGCAAAGTAGTCATGAAATGGAAACTTGTTGCTAAGACAAACATACCGTGGACACATTCTTTAGGAAATTTATGTACTGCACAGTAAAAGTCTTTAAAGTGCTAATATCCTATAACTTATTAATTCTACTTTTTACAACTGGCTATGGAAATAACAATAAGAGACAAAAAACCTTGTTATATACAAAGATGTTAACCATTAGCATTAAATAATAAAAAACTAAAAGCAACCTTAATATCCTGAAATAGGATAATCTCGTTTCAAATAACCCACTCTTCAATCACCATTTCCTATTCTTTCCAGCTTACTCAGTTTACAAAGTAACCCAACCCCAACAATTGCTTTCATTGAGACAATCTAGTGATCCCAACAACTTTTCACTGTCCCTCAATCCTTGATGTTCTTTCTTCCTTCTTGACAAAGTTTAATTTGCAATCATTATACACCTCCCTTGCTTTTAAGCCCCCTTGCCCTTCTCCCCCTTCGTAGTATACCTGCCTGGAAAAAACACTACTCTGGATCAACTCTCTGACAGTTTTGAGCCTGTACCTATGCCAGTAAATATGACCCAAGAAAAACAAAACCATGATGTTTATTTAAATTACTGATCACTAAATTCAATGTGGTTCTTAGCAATAATAATGTCCTTCTATACCCCTAAATCACTATTTCACACCTATTCCTCTCTCTTCAAACCAGCAACTCTCCAATCCATTGTCTCTCAGTTGATAATCTTGCCTATGACTTCACTGAAAAAAACTGAGGCAATTAGAAGAGAATTTTACAAGCTCCCAAAACCACATCCTATATCCTAACTGCATTTTTGTCCATATATTTTGATTTCCTGTTATTGTGGATTAACTATTCATGCTAGCATATTAAGTAACATCTCCTAACTTTGCACTAAATTCCATATCCTCCTGACTCCAGTGATTATCCCCCATTCATAATGATCAATTTTTCCTACTTGATTATCACCGTAAAAGCATGTAGTTATTTCTTCTATCTTAAAAAAATATAGAAAACAGAAACAAAAAATTCAACATAATTACCCTCTCTAGCTACTGTCCCATTTCTTTCATCCTTACAGCAAATTCCTTGAAAAATATCTCTAATTTTTCTACTTCTATTCCAATTAGGTTTTAGTACCTACCATTCTGTTCCACTTGTTTCTAGGATAAATTATAATCATGCTGAAAAATGCAATGGCTGTTTCTCTATCCTCATTTCACAAAAACTATCTTCAGTATTTGACATGGTAAATCCTTCTCTCTTTCTCACTATCCCTTGGCTTCTAGGAACTACGCCTACCTGGTTTTCTCCTACTTTGCTACTTTCTACTTGTCTTCCTCATCTTTAAATGCTGGTTTATTCTCAGGCTCAATTCTTGAACTCTTCTCTATTTTATCTACACTCATTTCCCAAATAATCTCACCCATTCTCATGGCTTTCAATACCATGAGTAACTGCCAATAACTGCCAAATTTATATTTTGAGCTTTGCTTCTCGTAATTTCAGATCTGAATATTTAAGAAGCTAATTGGACATCTCCTAGGCATCTCATTCCCAAAATATCCAAAATTGGGCTCCTGGTATCCCCACTAAACCAAATTCTCCTGTAGTCTTTCCTATCTCAGGTAATGGGAACACCATTTATCTACCTGCTCAGACCACAAGGCTTGATTCCTCCTCCTCACACATCTCTACATTCTAGCTGTCCACTTTATATTTAAAATCTATTCAGAATCCAATTACTTCTTACCTCAGTCCAAGCCACCACCATCCTTTTTTTTTTTTTTTTTTAAGACAGGGTCTCACTCTGTCACGCAGGAAGGAATGCAGTGGCATGATCACAGCTCACTGCAGCCTCAGCTTCCCAGGTTCTAGTGATCCTCCTGCCTCCACCTCCTGAGCAGCTAGGACTACAGGCATGCACCACTACACCTGGCTAATCTGAAAAAAAAATTTTGTAGAGACAGGGGCCCACTACGTTGCCCAGGCTGGTCTTGAACTCCTGGGCTCAAGGAATCCGCCCACCTCGGCCTCCCTAAGTGCTGGGATTACAGGCATAAGCCACCCTGATGGTAGGCATGCCTGGCCCACCATCATCTTTTGTCTGCATTACCACATCAGCCTTCACTAGAACTGCTCTCAACCCCTGCAATTTACTCTCAACACAGCAACCGAAGGATCGACTGAACTTAAATCACATTTTGTCCTTCTCTACTGAAAACTGCCATCTAACCAGAGTAAAAGTCAAAGTCCTTACCACTGTTGACAACATCCTACATTATCTACAACCTGCTCCATCTTACTTGCTACCTTTCTCATCATACATGCTGTCCCATCCACAATGCCACTTTACTGTTTGTCACCAGGCACACTCCTGAATAGGTTCTGCCCTTCTTCCAGATAGTCACATATCTAGCCCCATTACTTCCTTCAGGTCTTTTTTCAAAAATCACCTGGTTAACTTCTCTAAATTTTCCACCCAAACACTATCGTTTTACATTCCCCCTCCCTGAGGTTATTTTTTCTCCTTAACACTTAATCATCATCCGAAATACTGTACATTTGACTTTTCTGTTTATTGTTATTTCCATATTAAAATATAACCTCCATGAGGACAGAACATGGTCTACTTCATAGCCACATTTCAAGTGCCTAGAATAGTGCTTGGGCATCTAATAGGCACTATAAATTATCTGTTAAATGAAGTGTTATTGAATAAATCAGGCTAGCATATCTCCCTTGGATATTATTACGTAGCCATTAGTTTTTTAATGAAAAGTTTGATATGCCAGAGAAAAATGGGCATCCAAATCTTACATCACAAATACATCAAAGTCTCTCTGGGAAAGCAGCAGTAGCACCATGTATATACTGAAGAATACACATGGGCCTTAGAATAACACAAATCAGACTTCAAATCCTTGACTCTGTTTCCTCGCAGTGTGACCACTGGCATATTATTTGAGCTTTCTGAAGCCTAATTTCTTCACAGGTAAGGGTAAGAACCCTTTAATAATTCTGTTCTAAGAATAAGGGGAAATAATGCATGTAAGTGACCCATCATATATTAAGGGCTAAATAAATGTAAGCTTCATTTCTAATACTTCACATTGATTGCCAAAATGTAATTCCTGGGCAACTTAGGTAGTACTTCTCTTTTTTTTTCTTTTTTTTTTCATTTTTACACCAGGCAGTAAATATGTGAGCACTTTTATATTATTTTCTGGGTTTCAGCATATCTGAAATGTACCATAGTTTTTAAACAGGAAAAATACTTAACTTTTGACTAAAAACCGGCCAGAATTTCTCATACTTCCCTTTATATGGCTTTAGATCTCTGCATCCCGGAGCACAAATTTAAACATAAAAATTAGATTATCTGTTCGTACGTCTATCTGAATCAAAGTTTTTTTCCTTTTTAAAGATTTGTGGGTTATCCTAATATAAGTTAGAATTTTATTTTTATAATGTTTTTCTTTTTTAAAATTGAGATGGGGTCTTGCTATATTGTCCAGGCTGGTCTCAAACTCCTGGGCTCAAGTGATCCGCCTGCCTCGGCCTCCCAAAGTGCTAGGATTACAGGTGTGAGCCACCGCACCTGGCCAAACTAGAATTTTAATATTTCTTACCTCTTCCCCATCAGGCAGAACATCAATAGACTAGAAGAAGATACTGATAAAGATGTTTCTATTAACAAAAAATTTCACAGAGCAAAATTTAAGCTTCTCCATATGAAGACATTATTATCAAAATCTTCCTATAACACTTTTAGGGAAGAGGTGAAAAAAATATTTAAAAGTCACATCTTAACCAGGAGGCTCACTGACAAATATGGTTCTTAGAATAGAAGGTCATCACCCCAAAGGTCTTATAATTAAATTAAAGTAAAAACAACAGAGACCTTATAAACACATTTCACAACACCAAAGGCTGATTTTATACTTCCATATCAAAACATCAAACAATTTGATGATCATACCAATGGCCTGTAAAAATAATAGCACAAAACCATCTTCCCACGGACTTTTAAAAAAAACCAAAGCAAGAAAGTACTAGTTTACAACTAGAACCCATTCTCTTGTAAAAGAGACTTTTGTGGGAGGGAGGGAGTGTGCACAAGGAGTAGCATTTCCCATTTTACAGCAAGGCTCAATTAATATTATATCTGGTTAATGAATTGTAAATAAGCTGGTCATCTGATCATGATTAGAATGAGTTGTCAGAGTCTAAGCAAAAAAATCAGACACCCTGGAACCAACCCAAATGCCCATCAATGATAGACTGGATAAAGAAAATGTGGCACATATACACCATGGAATACTATGTAGCCATAAAAAAAGGATGAGTTCATGTCTTTTGCAGGGACATGGATGAAGCTGGAAACCATCATTCTCAGCAAACTAACACAGGAACAGAAAACGAAACACCACATGTTCTCGCTCATAAGGAGTTGAACGAGAACACATGAACACAGGGGAGGGGAACATCACACACTGGGGCCTGTCAGGGGGTGGAGGGCTAGGGAAGGGATAGCATTAGGAGAAATACCTAACATAGATGACGCGTTAATGGGTGCAGCAAACCACCATGGCACGTGTATACCTATGTAACAAAACTGCAGGTTCTGCACATGTATCCCAGAACTTAAAGTATAATAATAAAAAAAAAAGTATTCAGTCGAAAAAAAAAATGAGACACCCCTAAATATGAAGTTAAAAAAACTAGATATTCAAAAGTTGTTTTGGTTTTTATATTTTGTAGAATTGGGGAGTGAAGAAAGAGATGAAAATGGTGTAAGAAAGAACTACATGGAAACAATATTATACAAAGAGAACAGACTACCTTTGAGATCAGCACTTTATTTACCTGATGTGTTCCATTAACTTTCTAAACTCTTTTTCCCAGATTCTTCTCTATAGACAATTTTATGCCAACTGCCTTGAGACATATGGAGCTAGATTCAAAAGCATTTCTTTAGGAATATGAACTATAACTTTCCCCAAAAAGCAAAGTATAGAAAATACTGCAAATGGCTGGGCGTGGTAGCTCATGCCTGTAATCTCAGCACTTTGGGAGGCCAAGGCAGGCGGATCGCCTGAGTTCAGGAGTTCAAGACCAGCCTGGGCAACATGGTGAAACTCTGTCTCTACCAAAAACACAAAAACTTAGCTGGGCATGGTGGCACGCACCTGTAGTCCCAGCTACTTAGAAGGCTGAGGTGGAAGGATCGCTTGAACGTGGGATGTCAAGGCTGCAAATGAGCCAAGATTGTGCCACTGCACTCCAATTTGAGTGACGGAGGGCGAGGGGAGAGGAGGGGGAGGGTTGAGAGGAGGGGATTGGGGGGAGGGAAGGGGAGGGGAGGGGAGAGGAGAGGAAAGGAGAAAAAAGAAAAGAAAAGACTGCAGGTATAGGTGAAAGTCAGCTAAAAATCTGTTTTCTGAAAATGCCTTTTGGTATTCGTACATTCATGTACTTAATTTTATAAGAAACCCCTTCAAGAGTAAGGATTGTCCATAGAACTGTGATTTTTTTTTTCAATAACATAGTGTGGTGAAATGAACAGGATGGCTTCCCCATCCTCAGATTCTTGATTTGCAGTTCCAAATATTCGTAGTATGTGAAAACTCATACTCTCTCCTCACTCATCACGACGACGTACTTTTTACTTTCAGTAAAAGTACCCTTATTCATGGTACCTAAAAGAAAAGCAAATAGGGCCAGGCGTGGTGGCTCACACCTGTAATCCCAGCACTTTGGGAGGCCAAGGCGGGTGGATCACAAGGTCAGGAGACCGAGACCATCCTGGCTAACCCGGCGAAACCCCATCTCTACTAAAAATACAAAAAATTAGCCAGGTGTGGTGGCGGGCACCTGTAGTCCCAGCTACTCGGGAGGCTGAGGCAGGAGAATGGTGTGAACCCAGGAGGTGGAGCTTGCAGTGAGCCAAGATTGCACCACTGCACTACAGCCTGGGCGACAGTGCAAGACTTCATCTCAAAAAAAAAAAAAAGAAAAAGAAAAAGAAAAAAAGAAAAGCAAATAGTAGAGCAGCAGTTGGGTGACAGAATTAAAAAAAAAAGAGGAAGGGAAAAACATCCACATGGGTCTTTTCTCTATATATAAAAAATGTGGAAGTATCTATTTCCATTTGATAAGGTTCAGTGATAGAAATGGGAATAGAATCTCTAGAAAATGGAGGACAGAGTTGGTAAGAGAGAGTTAACATAAGAAAACTGGAGAGACTGTCTCCTAGAAGCTTTTGAGGAGGATCAAGTAAGGAGAGAGTATTAGTTTAACAGAACCCATTCCCTTGTAAAAGGAGAAAAATAAGGTGGTCATATAATGTCTTGCCAGGTCCAAGTCAAAAATCAGACACATTCAAACATGAAGTTTAAAAAGGGAGGAGTGAGTCACTCCATTAAAATTATTTTACTTTTAACCCTTTTCTCCAGGGGCTTGGGGGGTGGAAGAGAATAAAGAGATTAGAAATTGAATTGGCCAATCACTAAGCTCTTTGACTCATGCTTCCACTTATCATCCCCACTCTACAATATCAGCATAAAAGGCAACACAATTTTTCTCAAGTCCCAGCTCCAAGAGTGCCACAGACCCTCAACTCAATAATTCCTTGGTTTATGGGGACAGGGGGGAACAAATTTTATATTTTTAGGGTACATATAGGGTATTTACATGCCCTTTGAATTGAAAATCTCCTTGATTTTCTGGAAAGAAGTAGTTCAAAAGTATAACCCTTGCTTAGAGAAGAAAAAGTCAAATCAGTCAAAGCTTTCTGTAGCTCCAGAGCAACCACAATTAGTTCTAGTGTAATATGTGCTCTATTTAATGTTTGCCTGAGATTATACTCTTGTTGGTCTCAGCACAGAAAGTGTTATTACAGATTGTCTTCTCTGCAACTTTAAAAAACATGCTTAAATGGAATGATAATTATCTTCCCCATGGAAGTGTTCTCTCCTGATGAGCCACCAACAAATCTAGAAAAAGGGAAAAGCTTGCTCTCCTTCACACTGGAATGAAAGCCACTTCAGTCGCATTATTCTACTTTTTTGAAATGTCTATTTTTAATTATAATCTAGTAGGATGGTAAACACATTTATGAATATAAGAAGTATAAACTTTAAACATCTACTGTCTAATAATTGATTTCAATCAATCAGTACTTTAAAAAGCCCCAAAATGCTTACTTTAATTTCAACTTGCTCTTCCATTTCTTTCGTTTTTATTGTAGTGTATTCCTTTTCAAGCCTAAGAAAGGAAAAAAAAAAGAGCTAAAGGTAATGTTTTCATTCAAAAGTAGTTATTAAATTACAAAACTTAAAAATACATATGAACATAAAATACAATTTATTTAGTTTCCTCTAGCTTATAACTTGGAGATATTTGATGTGAGAAAAATCACGTAGTTTCACGAGTTCTTATTAAAAACTCACTTTACAAATGACAAAAATAAAAATCACATAAAAAGAAAATTTAGAAAGTGAAATGTATAAATCACAAAATACAACTGAGTTTACGATTCTATTCGGCTCTAAACTTACAAATGAAGCATCTATTCTTTTTCCTCAAATTAAAACACACCTGTAGGTTCAACTGGTTCTTAACTTAAAAATCCAGGTACCAACATGGACTTTAAAATTTTTTTTTTTTTTTTTTTTTATGAGACGGAGTCTCATTCTGTTGCCCAGGCTGGAGTGCAGTGGCCGGATCTCGGCTCACTGCAAGTTCTACCTCCCGGGTTTATGCCATTCTTCTGCCTCAGCCTCCCCAGTAGCTGGGACTACAGGCGCCTGACACCTCGTCTGGCTAGTTTTTTTGTATTTTTTTAGTAGAGACGGGGTTTCACCATGTTAGCCAGGATGGTCTCGATCTGACCTCGTGATCCGCCCATCCCAGCCTCCCAAAGTGACTTTAAAAATTTTAATGAGGGAAAGAGGACAACTCTTCCTTACAGAAGAATTTCAATTAATAGACATAGGAGGAACAAGGTAAAGATAAAAACCACCTTTAGAATTCCACAGTAATAACCACTGTGGGAGGAAACACTAATGGATGCTAAAGTTAGTGGGTGCAAGTTTTAAGCATAGTCTCAAATTATTACTCCTAAAATATTTCGTGTTAAAGGAAAATACTAAATTTACAGTACAGAATCCTAGCAGACTGCACCTGAACTGATTAACATCACCAGTAATACATACTGACATCATGTATCCCTGTTAAGATGTACTGAGTTAAGTGAATTAACACAGGAACAGAAAACCAAAACCCATGTTCTCCCTCACAACTAGGAGCTAAACACTGGGTACTCAGGGACATAAAGATGGGAACAAAAGGCACTGAGGACTAATAGAAAGGGAAGGGAGGGAGGAGGACAAGGGCTGAAAAACTAACCGTTGGGTACTATGCTTGCTATCTGGGTGATGGGATTATTCATATCTCAAACCTCAGCATCATGCAATATGCCCATGAAATAAATATGTGCATGTACGCCCTGAATTTAAAATAAAGGTCAAAATTATTTAAAAATAAAAATAATTTAAAACATGACACTGAGCACAGTGGATCATGCCTCTAATCCCAGCACTTTGGGGGGCCCAAGTGGGCCAACTGCTTGAGGCCTGGAGTTCAAGACCAGCCTGGGCAACATGACGAAACCCAGTCTGTACAAAAAATACAAAAATTAGCCAGGTGCAGTGGGTGCATGCCTGTGGTTGCAGGTACTCAGAGGCTGAGGTGGGAGGATTGCTTGAGCCGGGGAGGTCAAGGTTGCAGTGAGCAGTGATCAAGCCACTGCACTCCAGCCTGGGAAACAGAGCGGTACCCTTCCCCCCAAGCCACCAAAAGTGATAAACCATTAAAAAAAAAAAAATAAGATGTACTGAAAAGGGCATATCACCTCTCTGATCTGTCACTGACTGGAGGAGAGTAAGCATGATATGCAATTCTACTGTAAGTCTAAAATTACCTTTATAAAAATGTATAGGCCACACAAAAATTAGTACCACCAAATTTTTTTATCTTGCTCTTGACAAAAAATATTAATACCAAGTTTACTTCAAATATAAACCAGACCAGGCTCCAAATAACTTATAGCTGCTTTCAAAAATAAAATTCTCCCTCAAAGGACAGAAATCTATTACTTATCTCATTTAGCTCACAACAACTTTTTAATGTAAGTTGTTATACCCACTTTGAGGTTTAGAAAGCTTGAGAAACTTCTGTATGGTCACAGCTTTGACTGCTACATTACTCTGTCTCTCACTCAAGTGTATCTTAAAACAGGGGTCCTCAACCCTTGGGCAGTAGACCAATACCAGTCTGTGGCCTGTTAGGAACTGGGTCACACAGCAGTAGGTGGTGGCCTGTTAGGAACTGGGTCACACAGCAGTAGGTGGACGGCAGGCAAGTGAACATCACTGCCTGAGCTCCGCCTCCTGTCAGATCAGTGGCAGCATTAGATTCTCATAGGAGTGCAAACCCTATTGTGAATTGTGCATGTTGGGGATCTAGGTTGTGCGCTCCTAATGAGAATCTCATGGCTGATGATCTGACGTGAGGTGGAACAGTTTAAACCTGAAGCCATACCTGCAGCCTCCATAAGTAGATAAATGGTTTTCCATGAAAGCAGTCCCTAGTGTCAAAAAGGCTGGAGACCACTGTCTTAAAAGACTGTAAGATAGCTGAAAGAATTTATTAAAGACTCCAAAGAGCTGCAAAACATTTTGAACAGCTGCACTATTTTTATAGCCTTCACAACTGACTACTCTGAAGGAGTTATCATGACGCATTATGTAAAAACATCACTCATTTACACACCTAAAAATAAACCCTACTTATTTCACTCCACTGATAGTGTTTTTTAATAAACTTTTTTTTTAAAAAAAAAAGTATTGTTTACAAAAAGACTGTGAAGATAGTACAGACATTCCATGCATCCCATCCCAGTTTCCCCTGTTATTAATATGTTACAGTAGTATGGTACATTGTTATAATGAATCAATATTAACATATTGCTGTTACCTAAAGCCCATGACAGTTTTGATGAGAACCTTGACAGTTTTGAGGAGTACTGGTCAGGTATTTTGTAGTTATCATTATGTGATCTTCAAATGGGACCATTATGTAATTCAAATGGGATCTGTCTCATGTTTTTCTCATGATTATACTGGGGTTATTGGGTTTTCAGGAGGAAGACCACAGACATAAATGCCATTTTCATTACCTCATACTAAGGGTACAAACTATCAACAGAACATCACTACTGATGTTGACCTTGATCACCTGGGTGAAGCAGTACACACCACGTTTCTCCAGTGTAAAGTTATTTGTTCCCCCTTCACTGATATTGTTTTTAGACCCGCATTATAGTTTGTCTAAATTACTAGAAAATACTCATAATTGTTCTTTCTATGATCAGTTTCATAACTCAGTGTTTTCTATTCACTATTAACAGAGTGATCTTTTTTTAAAATGTTGATTTGGATCATACCACACCCAGAGTGTCCGTGGTCACTCATTACCCTCAGACTAAATTTCAAACGCTTACAAAAAAGTAATCAAAGCTCTCTGGAGAAATAGCTCATTACTGCGCAGGAGGCAAGCAGGTATAAGTGGAACCTGGAACATTTTGTTACCCTAAAGAAATGAAATTCCCAAAGAATAACGGGAAAAATATCCAAAGAACAATGCACCCAGCTTGCAAGGGTTCCCACTGGACAAAGCAGGGACAATTTAATAGTAATGGATTATAGCTCACTGAATAAAATAATTCATGAATTCACACTGATGTAAATAAATGAATAAATAAATGAGGGTGAAGGGAAAGCTCTTCCTTACAGTAGAATGCTGATTAATAAATGAAGAACGAGGGAGTGTAGGAAAATCAAAAATGGATATAAAACTGGTATGGTAAAGTTCGGTAAAGAAAGAGGTTACTATGGCTGGGCGCAGTGGCTCACGCCTGTAATCCCAGCACTTTCGGAGGCGAAGCGGGCGGATCATGAGGTCAGGAGATCAAGACCATCCTGGCTAACACAGTGAAACCCCATCTCTACTAAAAACACAAAAAATCAGCCGGGTGTGGTGGTGGGCGTCTGTAGTCCCAGCTACTTGGGAGGTTGAGGCAGGAGAATGGTGTGAACCTGGGAGATGGAGCTTGCAGTGAGCCAAGATCATGCTGCTGCACCTCAGCCTGGGCGACAGAGCGAGACTCCGTCTCAAAAAATTTAAAAAAATAAAAAGAAAGAGGTCACTACATAATCTCAAAGTAGCCTGCCACAAATTACCTATTACAAAAGGGGAAATAACTTTACAGTAGTAAAATCTGGCGGACATCACCTTAATCAAGTGACCAAAGTTAACATTACCAGTTTTGAGAGAAAGCAATATCATATATATCGTATGGTGAACCAAGAATATAAATGCACAACCTGAATCTAATCCTGGGGAAATCCCAGAAAAACTCAAACTTTGAGATTTTCTACAAAATAACTGGCCTGTACATTCTTTAAATATATCAGAAACACAAAGACTGAGGAAATGTGTCAGATTAAAGAAAACCAAATAGGTATTAACACCTAAAGCCTACACATGATCCTAGGGTGGACCCTGGATGGAGGGGTGGGGAGATAGTTATATAGCATATTATTGTAACCGGTGACAAAATCTGAACATACACTGTGGATTAGATAATAATATTGTATCTATTAGGTTGGTCGAAAAGTAACTGTGGTTTTTGCCATTGAAAGTAATGCAAAAACTGCAATTACTTTTGCACCAACCTAATATAATTTCCTTGTTTTGATTAACTACTGGGCTTATGTTAAAGGAGAGAAAAGTAGTTGTTCATAGGAAGTACACATTCAAGTATTCATGGATAAAAGGCACAATATCTAAATTTACTCTCAAATGGACCTCCCCCAAAATGGGAATGGATTTTACATACACACACACACACACACACACACACTACATTTACTTACGCATATGGAGGAGAGAGGATAATAAAGCAAATGGGATGAAATGTAAATAATTGCTGAGTCTTGGTAAAGAGTATATCAGACCCCTGGTACTATATTTGTAACTTTTTTATAAGTTTAAAAGTATACCAACATAAAAATTCACCAAAAAAAGTCAAAGGCTAAGACTCAATTCTTACAACTTTTATGTAGTAAAGGAACCTCTGAGCCTTTGTACTTATTACCGTTCTTCTCAAAATGCCCTCCTTCTCTTCACCTGGCAAACCTTTATTACAGCAGAGAGTAAAATTTTTAAAACCAGATGATGTCACTTTTCTCAAAATCCTCTACTGGCTTCCCTTCAGATGTGGAAAAAGTCTGGCCCATGAGGAGGACAATAACCAACAAAACGTTTGACAGTAACGAAAATGTGCTAGATCTGTATTGCCCAATAGAGTAGCCATTAGCCATATGTGACTAATTAGCACTTGAAATATAACTGATGAAATAAATTTTTAATCATATTTAGACTAAATAGCCACATGTGGGTAATGGCTACCACAGTAGATGGCATGGCTTTAAATACCCCTAGCCCCCTACCATGTTTCTGACCTCACTGCTCACCACACTCCTATTTGCCTACGCTACTCCAGTCCCATCAGTTTTCTTCCTTTTCTTTTTTTGCAGAGATGAGGTTTTACTATGTTGCCCAGGCTGGTCTCAAACTCCTGGGCTCAATGGATCCTCCCACCTCAGCCTCTCAAAGTGCTGGGATTACAGGTGTGAGCCACTGTGCGCGGCCTCTCACTAGTTTTCTATTCCTTGAATGTATCAATCACATTCTTGCCTCAGTCTTTACATTTACTGTTATCTTACTGTAAGATATACTTCCCCCAGACAATCCCATGACTCCCACTCTTACTTCCCTCTGGTGTCAGCTCAAATAGTACCTTATCAGCCTGTGAGCCCTATCTCTGCATGCCCTGGTCTAAAAGAGTGCCCATCTCTCCATGTCCTTTATCTGGCTTTGTTTTCTTCATGGCACTTTCACTGCTGGATGTTACGCTGTATATCATTCTATGTCAGTCTTCTGTATTTCAGTAAGTTCCATATCAGCAGGGATTTTCTGTTGCAGTCATAATTTAACCCTAGCAATTAGAAACAAAGGTCTTCAGCCAGGCATGGTGGTTCATGCCTGTAATCCCAGTACTTTCGGAGGCCAAGGCGGGTGGATCACCCGAGGTCAGGAATTCGAGACCAGCCTGGCCAACATAGTGAAACCCAGTCTCTACTAAAAATACAAAAAAAAAAAATTAGCTGGACATGGTGGCATGCACCTGTAGTCCCAGCTACTCAGGAGGCTGAGGTTTGAACCTTGGAGGCGGAGGTTGCAATAAGCTGAGATTGTACCATTGCACTCCAGCCTGAGGGACAGAGCAAGACTCCGTCTCAAAAAAAAAGAAAAAAAAGAAAGAAACAAAGGTCTCCAAAATTGTACTCAGGTATCATCTCCTTCAGAGAACTACCTGAAACTTCCTCCTCTGCCATCATTCTTGCCACGTCTGTGGTCTTATTTTTCTGCTCATGTATCTGCTAAAAAAAAGTTTCCTCATATACATTTTAAAGACTTCTAAATTTTGTTTTATCTCAAGTGTAAATATAGTTTAAAAGGACATATCATTGTAATTTATATGTACTTTAACATTTTTCCACTACAATTTAAGTGACATTTATCTTATTTATGGACAACGTCTACTCTAGGACCTAACTGGCAAAGGCAGTCGCTATTATTAAACCAATGAGCCAAATTATATTTACTTCCTCTCATTAAAGTGTTACGTTCACTTTTCAATTCAAATAAACATGAATTAATAATTTGTCCCATGATTACAATTCTACTTCTGAATTCTAATTGTAAGAAAGATAAAGCAGGCTTGCCAAGCATTTCTCAGCTGGATGAAAACAGAAACCCAAATTAGAAATGAGAAAAATTCCATTTTTCAGATTGGCTTCCAAGATGGCCAAATATGAACAGCTCCGGTCTGCAGCTCCCAACGAGACTGACACAGAAGACAGGGAATTTCTGCATTTCCAACTGAGATACCTGGTTCATCTCACTGGCACGAGTTGGACAGCGGGTGCACCCCTCAGAAGGCAAGCAGAAGCAGGGTGGGGCATCGCCTCACCCGGGAAGCACAAGGGGTCGAGGGGATTTCCATTTCCTAGCCAAGGGAGACCATGACAGACTGCAGTTGGAGAAACAGTACACTCCTACACTCCTGAGCAAATACTGAGCTTTTCCCACAGTCTTAGCAACCAGCAGACTAGGAGATACCATCCGGTGTCTGGCTTGGCGGGTCCCACGCTCATGGAGCCTTGCTCACTTCTAGCACAGCAGTCTGAGATCAACATTCAAGGCTGCAGCCTGGCAGTGGGAGAGGCGTCCACCATTGCCGAGGCTTGAGTAGCTCAGAGTGTAAACAAAGAGGCCTGGATGCATGAACTGGGCAGAGACCACCACAGCACAGAAAGGCCTACTGCCTCTATAGATTCCTCCTCTGCGGACAGGGCATAGAACAAAAGGCAGCAGACAGTTTCTCCAGACGTAAATGTTCCCATCTCACAGCTCTGAAGAGAGCAGTGGTTCTCTCAGCATGGCGTCTGAGCTCCAAGAATGGACGGACTGCCTCCTCAAGTGGGTCCCTGACTCCCGTGTAGCCTGACTGGGAAACACTTCCCAGTAGGGGACGACAGACACCTCAAACAGGCGGGTGCCCCTCTGGGATGAAGCTTCCAGAGGAAGGATAGGGCAGCAATATTTGCTGTTCTGCAGCCTCCGCTGGTGATACCCAGGTCTGGAGTGGACCTCCAGCAAACTCCAACAGATCTGCATCTGAAGGGTCTGTTAGAAGAAAAACTAACAAACAGAAAGAAATAGCATCAACATCAACAAAAAGGACTTCCACACCAAAACCCCATCCGTAGGTCACCAACATCACAGACCAAAGGTAGATAAAACCACAAAGATAAGGAGAAACCAGAGAAGCTGAAAATTCCATAACACAGAGCACCTCTTCTCCTCCAAAGGATTGCAGCTCCTCACCAGCAAGAGAACAAAATTGGACGGAGAATGAGTTTGACAAGTTGACAGAAGTAGGCTTCAGAAGGTTGGTAATAACAAACTTCTCTGAGCTAAAGGAGCATGTTCTAACCCATCACAAGGAAGCTAAAACCTTGAAAAAAGGTTAGATGATTGGCTAACTAGAGTGTAGAGAAGACCTTAAATGATCTGATGAAGCTGAAAAACACGGCACAAGAACTTCGTGACACATGCACAAGCTTCAGTAGCTGATTCAATCAAGGGGAAGAAAGCGATTGAAGATCAAATTAATGAAATAAAACGAGAAGACAGATTAGAGAAAAAAAGAGTGCAAAGAAATGAACACAGCCTCCAAGACATACGGGACAATGTGAAAAGACCAAACATACGTTTGATTGGTGTACCAGAAAGTGATGGGGACAACAGAAGCAAGTTAGAAAACACTCTTCACGATATTATCCAAGAGAACTTCCCTAATCTAGCAAGGTAGGACAACATTCAAATTGAGGAAATACAGAGACCACCACAAAGACACTCCTTGAAAAGAGTAATTCCAAGACACATAAAATGTCAGATTCACCAAGGCTGAAATAAAGGAAAAAAAATGTTAAGGGCAGCCACAGAGAAGGGTTGGGTTACTTACAAAGGGAAGCCCATCAGACTAATAGTGGATCTCTAGGAATAAACCCTACAAGCCAGAAGAGAGTGGGGTCCCACATTCAACATTCTTAAAGAAAATAACTTTCAACCCAGAATCACATATCCAGCCAAACTAAGCTTCAGAAGTGAAGGAGAAATAAAATCTTTTATAGACGAGGAAATGCTGAGAGATTTTGTCACCTCCACGCCTGCCTTACAAGAGCTCCTGAAGGAGGCACGAAACATGGAAAGGAACAACTGGTACCATCCACCACAAAAACATGCCAAATTGTAAAGACCAGTGACACTATGAAGAAACTGCATCAGTTAACAGGCAAAATAACCAGCTAACATCACAATGATGACAGGATCAAATTTAAACACAACAATATTAACCTTAAATGTAAAAGGGCTAAATGCCCCAATTAAAAGACATAGACTGGCAAATTAGGTAATAGTGAAGACCCATTGGTGTGCTGTATTCAGGAGACCCATCTCACGTGCAAAGATGCACACAGGCTCAAAATAAAGGGATGGAGGAAGATCTACCAAGCAAATGGAAAGCAAAAAAAAGGAGGGGTTGCAATTCTAGTCTCTGATAAAACAGACTTAAAACCAACAAAGATCAAAAGAGACAAAGAAGGCCACTACATAATGGTAAAGAGATCAATTCAACAAGAGCTAACTATCCTAAATATATATGCACCCAATACAGGAGCACCCAGATTCATAAAGCAAGTCCTTAGAGACCTACAAAGAGACTTAGACTCCCACACAGTAACAATAGGAGACTTTAACACTCCACTGTCAATATTAGACAGATCGACAAGATAGAAGGTTAACAAGGATGTGCAGGACTTGAACTCAGCTCTGGACCAAGCAGACCTACTAGATATCTACAGAACTCTCCACCCCAAATCAACAGAATATACATTCCTCTCAGCACCACATTGCACTTATTCTAAAATTGACCACATAATTGGTAGTAAACACTCCTCAGCAAATGTAAAAGAAGAGGAATCACAATAAACTGTCTCTCAGACCACAGTGCAGTCAAATTAGAACTCAGGATTAAGAAACTCACTCAAAACTGCACAACTACATGGAAACTGAACAACCTGCTCCTGAATGATTACTGAGTAAATACTAAAATGAGGGCAGAAATAAAGATGTTCTTTGAAATCAATGAGAACAAAGACACAATGTACCAGAATCTCTGGGACACATTTAAAGCAGTGCATTTAGGGAAATTTATAGCACTAAATGCCCACAAGAGAAAGCAGAAAAGATCTAAATTCAACACACTAACACCACAATTAAAAGAACTAGAGAAGCAAGAGCAAACAAATTCAAAAGCTAGCAGGAGGCAAGAAATAACTAAGATCAGAGCAGAACTGAAGGAGGCAGAGACATAAAAAACCCTTCAAAAAATCAATGAATTCAGGAGCTGGTTTTTTGAAGAGATCAACAAAATAGACAGCTAGCAAGACTAATAAAGAAGGAAAGAGAGAAGAATCAAATAGATGCAATAAAAAATGATAAAGGGGATATCACCACCGATCCCATAGAAATACAAACTACCATCAGAGAATACTATAAACACTTTTATGAAAATAAACTAGAAAATCTAGGAGAAATGAATAAAATCCTGGAAACATACACGCTCCCAAGACTAAACAGGAAGAAGTAGAATCTCTGAATAGACCAATTAATGCCCATGCGGCCACTGACATCACAGGCTTCGGGATTTTGGGCCATGTGCAGAACCTGGCCAAGCAGCAGAGGAACGAGGTGTCATTTGTAATCCACAACTTCCCGGTGCTGGCCAAGATGGCTGCGGTGAGCAAGGCCTGCGGAAACATGTTCGGCCTCATGCACGGGACCTGCCCGGAGACCTCAGGCGGCCTTCTGATCTGTTTACCACGTGAGCAAGCAGCTCGGTTCTGTGCAGAGATAAAGTCCCCCAAATATGGTGAAGGCCACCAAGCATGGATTATTGGGATTGTAGAGAAGGGCAACCGCACAGCCAGAATCATAGACAAACCCCGGATCATCGAGGTCGCACCACAAGTGGCCACTCAAAATGTGAATCCCACACCTGGGGCTACCTCTTAATCTAGACATAAATAGCTGTTTGGTTTTGATTTTAAATAGATCTATTTCCCTTATCACTTCAATTAAAGACTATAAACAACAAAAATCTCATTGTGTCTACACATCAGGGTGACCTTAGGTCTGTTTGTAAGTGGATACAATTAATAAAATAAAATCCATTGCCTTTTTTTCCTGTTACATTAAAAAAAAAAAAAAAAAAAAAACAGGTTCTGAAACTGAGGCAATAACCAACAGCCTACCAACCAAAAAGAGTCCAGGACCAGAGGGATTCACAGCCAAATTCTGCCAGAGGTACAAAAAAGAGCTTGTACCATTCCTTCTCAAACTATTCCAGTCAAAAGAAAAAGAGGGAATCCTCCCTAACTCATTTTATGAGGCCAGCATCATCCTGATACCAAAGCCTGGTAGAGACACAACAAAAAATGAGAATTTTAGGCCAATACCCCTGATGAACATCAATGTGAAAATCCTCAATAAAATATTGGCAAACCGAATACAGCAGCACATCAAAAAGCTTATCCACCATGATCAAGTCAGATTCATCCCTGGGATGCAAGGCTGGTTCAACATATGCAAATCAATAAACATAATCCATCACATCACCAGAACCAATGACAAAAAACACATGATTATCTCAATAGATGCAGAAAAGGCCTTTGACAAAAGTCAAAAGCCTTCACGCTAAAAACTCTCAATAAATTTGGTATTGATGGAACATATCTCAAAATAATAAGAGCTATTTATAACAAACCCACAGCCAATATCATACTGAATGGGCAAAAGCTGGAAGCATTCCCTTTGAAAACTGGCACAAGACAGGGATGCCCTCTCTCACCACTCCTATTCAAAACAGTGTTGGAAGTTCTGGCCAGGGCAATCTGGCAAGAGAAAGAAATAAAGGGTCTTCAATTAGAAAAAGAGGAAGTCAAATTGTCCCTGTTTGCAGATGACATGGTTGTATATTTAGAGAACCCCATCGTCTCAGCCCAAAATCTCACTAAGCTGATAAGCAACTTCAGCAAAGTCTCAGGATACAAAATCAATGAGCAAAAATCACAAGTATTTCTATATACCGATAATAGAGAGCCAACAAATCATGAGTGAACTCACATTAACAATTGCTACAAAGAGAATAAAATACCTAGGAATCCAATTTGCAAGGGATGTGAAGGACCTCTTCAAGGAGAACTACAAATCACTGCTCAACAAAATAAGAAGACACAAACAAATGGAAGAACATTCCATGCTCATGGACAGGAAGAATCAATATTCTGACAATGGCCATACTGCCCAAGGTAATTTATAGATCCACTGCTATCCCCATCAAGTTACCACTGACTTTCTTCACAGAATTGGAAAAACCTAAAGTTCATATGGAACCAAAAAAGAGCCCGCATAGCCAAGACAATCCTAAGCAAAAGAACAAAGCTGGAGGCATCATGCTACCTGACTTCAAACTACACTACAAGGCTACAGTAACCAAGACAGCATGGTACTGGTACCAAAACAGAGATATAGACCAATGGAACAGAACAGAGGCCTCAGAAATAATACCACACATCTACAACCATCTGATCTTTGACAAACCTGACAAAAACAAAATATGGGAAAAGGACTCCCTATTTAATAAATGATGCTGGGAAAACTGGCTAGCCATATGTAGAAAGCTGGAACTGGATCCCTTCCTTACACCATATACCAAAATTAACTCAGGATGGATTAAAGACTTAAATGTAAGACGTGACACCATAAAAACTCTAGAACAAAACCTAGGCAGTACCATTCAGGACATACGCATGGGCAAAGACTTCCTGACTAGAACACCAAAAGCAATGGCAACGAAAGCCAAAATTCACAAATGGGATCTAATTAAATTAAAGAGCTTCTGCACAGCACAAGAAACTATCATCAGAGTGAACAGGCAACCTACAGAATGGGAGAAAATCTTTGCAATCTACCCATCTGACGAAGGGCTAATATCCAGAATCTACAAAGAACTCAAACAAATTTACAAGAAAAAAACAACCCCATCAAAAAGTGGGCAAAGGATATGAACAGACACTTCTCAAAAGAAGACATTTATGCAGCCATAAATGTGAAAAAATGTGAAAAAATGCTTATCATCACTGGTCATGTGAAAAAATGCTTATCATCACTGGTCATCAGAGAATGCAAATCAAAACCACAATGAGATACCATGAACGCCAGTTAGAATGGCAATCATTAAAGTCAGAAAACAACAGATGCTGGAGAGGATGTGAAGAAATAGGGATGCTTTTACACTGTTGGTGGGACTGTAAACTAGTTTAACCACTGTAGAAGACAGTGTGGTGATTCCTCAAGGATCTAGAACTAGAAATACCATTTGACCCAGCAATCCCATTACTGGGTATATACCCAAAGGATTATAAATTATGCTATTATAAAGACACATGCACACGTATGTTTATTGCAGCACTATTCACAATAGCAAAGACTTGGAACCAACCTAAATGTCCATCAATAATAGACTGGATTAAGAAAATGTGGCACATATATACCATGGAATACTATGCAGCCATAATAAAGGATGGGTTCATGTCCTTTGCAGGGACATGGATGAAGCTGGAAACCATGATTCTAAGCAAACTAGGACAAGGACAGAAAAACCAAACACCACATGTTCTCACTCATAGGTGGGAGCTGAACAAAACCTGTACATTGTGCACATGTACCCTAGAACTTAAAGTATAATAATAATAGTAATAAAGAAAACTTCCATTTTTCTTGCTTTGCTCTCTCAGGGGATACTCCCTGAGGAGCAAGTCATTCTGAAACTGCTCTTTTTGTTTGGAGCTGCAGAGATTTTTTATAAACTAAAGTAATGTACCATAGTAAGATCTAGATTGGCTGACAGGTTTTCCTTCCTTCCTTCCTTTAATAAAGTGGGAGAAGGCATGCTATAAAAGGGAAGGTGCGAAGGAGAATCAAGGCACCTCTACTACAAAAATGTTATCAGACAGATAAACTATAGGAAAGAATATGGATAGAAATTGAAAATCTACTTAACCAAGCTCCGAACATTTTCCTGACACCCAGCAGACTGTGTATGCCAGTTTGAAGACATACGGGTTAGGTATCTCTAACATATAATTTTAATAATCTGTTATATACTTGCATGTAATAAGCCATTTACTTTTCTGTGCTGCCACCTTCCAACCAACAAGAAGCTTGAGCATTTTTGAGAGGTAGGTCCAATTGTGAGTTTATTATATATTCCAAGACTGATACTTGGTAGAAACGGACAAGACTTATCTTTTAATACTGACAAAAGATTACAACCCAGATTACAAACAACTAGCAACCACTAAGAAGTCAAAGCAGTATGAAGTAGACACTGCAAGAGAAAAGGGAGGAAAAAAAAAATAGAAGAAAAACATGAGGCCAATAAATGTATGAAAAGATGCTTACTCTTATTAACAATCAGGGAAATGTAAATTAAGTAGAAAATGAGACATTTTATACTGGCCACAATGAGAACTCATACACTGCTAGGTTAGACTATAAATTAGTGTCAGTTTGGCAAAATTTTGTGATGCTGAACACAGCTTACTTTGCAATGTTAAAGCATTCTGAATATAAGCCTGCAAGCCCTTAATAATACCCCCTGTGACTGATAAAAATTAGGCAGATTGGCAAAAATTAAGAATAACCAAGCACTGATGACAAAGTAGAACAATGAGACCGTTTTTTTAGACAGGGTCTCACTCTGTCACTCAGGCTGGAGTGCAGTGGCACAATCGTGGATCATTGCAGCCAGGACCGCCCAGGCTCAAGTGATCCTCCCACCTTGGCCTCTTGAGTAGCTAGGACCACAGGTGTACTGGCGCCACCACACTCAGCTAATTTTTGTATTTTTTTGTAGAGACAAAGTTTCACCATGTTGCCCAAGCTGGTCTCAAACTCCTAGGCACAAACAATCTGCCTGCCTCAGCCTCCCAAAGTGAAAGGACTACAGGTGTTAACCACCGCACCTGGCCACAATAAGAACTCATACACTGCTGGGTTAGACTATAAACTAGTGTCACTTCGGCAAAATTTTGTGATGTTCAACACAACTTACTTTGCAACCTTAAAACATTCTGAATATAGGCCTGTAAGTCCTTAATAATGCCCCCTGCAAAAGAATAGACTAATTCAAAAGAACACCATTCCCACTAACTCTTTTCTCTGGAATTTGGTATTTAAAGAGAATAATGAAGTTTTTGTTTTGTTTAAGAGAGAGGGTCTTACTCTGTCACCCAGGCTGGAGTGCAGTGCTGTGATCATAGCTCACTGCAGCCTCCAACTCCAGACTCAAGCCATCTTCCCACCTCAGCCTATGGAGAAGCCAAGACTACAGGCACCTGGCTAGCTTTTTTTTATTTCTTGCAGAGATGGGGTCTCGCTATGTTGCCCAGGCTGGTCTCAAACTCCCAGGCTCAGGCGATCCTCTTGCCTGGGCCTCCCAAAGTGCTGGTATTGTGGGTGTGAGCCACCATGCCTGGCTGAAATAATGAAGTGTTTATACGTGTTTCCAGTAGAATGAAGTTAGCTGCAGTCAAAGAAGAAAAGGTTATGAAGAAAGCTGACTGATAAAAGTAAGAAGAACGACATTTTAAAAATCATGCTTTTGTTATCCTAAATGAAACAATTTAACACGAAAAGTATCCCCAATGATACTTTTTTTTTTGGAGACAGGGTCTCACTCTGTTGCCAAGGCTGAAGTACAGTGACGCAATCACAGCTCACTGCATCCTTCTTGACTTCTCAAGTGATTCTCCCAACTTAGTCTCTTGAGTAGCTGGAACTAAAGGTGCTCACCACCACACTTGGCTAATTTTTGGTCTTTTTTTTCTTCTTTCTTTCCTTTAGAGACAGGATTTCACCATGTTGCCCAGGCTGGTCTTGAATTCCTGGCCTCAAGTGATCTGCCTACCTCAGCCTCCCAAAGTACTGGGATTATAGGTGTGAGCCACTGTGCCTAGCCCTCATTAATACTTTTGAGCAGACTGAGCCAAGAGGTGGAAAGTCATAAGGAACTGGATATTCTTACGATGCCAAAGTATCAACTTACAAAATACTTACTGGGTGCCAAGAGGGCCATCACGGCTATTATAATAAAGAAATCTGTCATTACCTTAATCTAGTCATCAATCATGGCATCTCTAATAACAGTGAGACAGACATTATACATCTTTTAAGATGAATAAAGTACATGGTATCACCTATTAAGTACTCTTGCCAGAAATGTTCATGCTTAATTAGATTAAGTCTTCACATTAGCTCTCAGTTTATAGAAAACACAAGAGATACAGAAGTTAAATGAGATGACAAGGAAATAATCAGATGAATCCTTCAGGTTTGATATTCTCCATAAAACTGACTTGGTCTCTTCAACAAGTCAATATATTAAAAAGGAAGATTGGAATAGATGGTGCTGACCTAAATTTTTAAAAATGTAAGTGAACAACCGAATACAATGCAATCAATGGCAAAGAAATTTTTGGCACAACTGAGGAAATGTGAACATAGATTGAGTATTAGGCAATATTATGGAATTACTGTTAAGTGGTGAAAGCAATGTGGTAAAGGAGGCAAATTACTTTATGGACATGAATACTGACGTATTAAAGAGTGAAGTGTCACAATTTCTGAGCTTTACTTTGAAATACTTCGAAAAAATAAATGACAAAATATTAACAATATTTACTTTGAAATACTTTGAAAAAAATAAATATGACAAAATATTAACAATTGTTATATGTAGACAATAAGCAATGGATATTTCTTATTCTATTTTTCTGTATGTCTGAACATTTTCCCAAGTGAAAAAAAGCAAATAGAATGTGATCTGTAGCTAATGAGTAAAATCTATTGTTTTCTTCACAGCTAAGCTTCATAAAAGGAAAATGAAATGCTATGTTGAGGAAGGTTTTATTTTGTTGCTTCTAAGTCAGAACTAAAAATTATCTTCTTAGATTGAAGAAAATGAAACAACAGAGAGAGAGAGGTTGAAGACAGAGGACAGAAGGAATAGTTAATGGAGCAAGGAGCTGGAAGAGATGGAAACGAGTAACATCATGTATTCTGAATTAGCATTATAAAGGAAAAAATACTGTATTCTAAAAGGAGAAAAAAAAGAACATAGCTAAGTCTACAAGCTGGAAGACAGCAAGTTTAGGAAGTTTGAAAATAATTGCTGAATTAGGAATAAGGTAATCTGGTGAGAGTTAAGTATGGCAAAAAGGGGATGGGAGTTGGGAAGAATGGTAAGGTTTGAAGTAACCACTGTGAGGAATGAGATAATTAATCAAAGCCAATATAAACACACATGGAAGGCCACTGGAAACATAATTTACTGTCAGCAATCTCAGTAACTATGCAACAACAACTGGCTACATGAATACAGGAAACAAAAGGGCAGAGGAAGTACAGTTGTTCATATCAGAAGAAGGCTTTTACACCTCAATCTAGAGATCCTGATAAAGCAGAATGGGGAGAGCATGAATAAGGAAGTGAAAGAACTAGGGAACCAGAAATCTGATAAGTAAACAGGATTAACTGAAATTTCAGAAATGGATTGTACATATGACAAGATCTATACAAGGAGAATTAGTTACCAAGAAGGTTAAGGAACCTCATTCTCTATCAGACTTCTAAAGTAAAATAAATTCTCTGCCTGGCTAGTGTGAGTTCAATGTTGTTTTACCATGTGACAAAAATTGAGATAATTCATTTTTATCAGTTACAAGGCACAGCAGATTTTTGGTCTATATGATGTCTCCACATGATGGTAGTTATTTAAAATGTAGCAACATGATGGTGGTTATTTAAAACATCACAAGTAACTTATTAATAATAAAAGTTGAAGCTCAAAAATCGGCTCGGCTTGCTTTTGTCAATTAGAGCTAACTTTTTAATTTTTTTTAAAGAGATAAGGTATCACTAGGAGATAAGGTATCACTATTTTTCCAACAAAAATATAAAATACTTACCTTTTAAAGAGATAAGGTATCACCTAGGCTGATTGTGAACTCCTGAGCTCAAGCAATCCTCCTGCTTCAGCCTCCCGAGTAGCTGGGACTACATATCATTTGTGCATGGAAAAGCTAACTAATTTTAATAACAAAATTCTCACTCATATTTAAATATACTTTGTGGAGTAGGAATATCCATGGGAGTAGTATGTTGTACATGTTAATGTAATTTCATATTGCAGCAGAAAAGAAACTAACTGCTAGCATACAGTATTGTTATCATTTTAAAGCATTTTATGCCATAGAAAGTACATGACCACAGGTTAAGAATTAAGTACTGGAAGCTAGAGAAATCATGGCTATTATTTTAATTAATACATTTAATCTGTTTCAAAAATAAAACTAATGAGCCAAGACTGTTTATTTTGAACTTTTAGGACATGCATACCAAAAAAAGCTTCATTAGAAAGTAGCACAATACATAAAATTTGACCAGGTGCAGCGGCTAACATCTGTAATCCCCACATTTTAGGAGGCTGAGTGGGAGGATCACTTGAGCCCAAGGGTTTGAGACCAGCCTGGGCAATACAGTGAGACTCTGTCTCTACAAAAAAATTTTTTTAATTAGCCAGACATGGTGGTGTGCACCTGTAGTACACCTGTACTTTAGTAGAGACAGGGTACTTCCTGTACTTAGAAAGCTGATGTGGGAGGACCACTTGAACCCAGGATTTCAAGGCTACAGTGAGCAGTCATGATCACACCACTGTACTCCAGCCTGGGTGACAGAGCAAAAGCCTGTCTCTAAAATAAATAAATAAATTTTTAAGTTCCCAATCCATACCTCATGTCTATCTTGCTGGTTATGCTAATTTTGAACTTAAGTGACACTCTGGGGTCAAACTAAGAGGAAAAGAATGTCACTGAATGGGACCACACCAGAAAAGTGGTTTCAAAAATAACAGCATCCTCATATATGTATATCCATTCCAGGCTACTAATTCTAGTCAATATGTAAAAGGAGGAAAGTTTTAAAGGTAGTACATGCTAGTCCCACGCACCACTATTAAAAGCTGTATATTCCAACATTAGCTTTATGTTATAATGAAACCAATACCACCAAAGAAAATAAAACAGTTCCATAACCTAAGGTGGAAAACTGTATCACTAGAATGTTTTGCAACTTTCACTGAATTTCCAACAAAAATATAAAATACTTACTTTTTCATTTTCTTTGAGTTGTATTTGACTTGGTAAGCTGCTTGGATTAGCTTGTCTGGGACACCATCAAACTGATGTGGAATGATCTTTTGAAAGTGCTAAGATACAATAAAAGAAAAACATAAGAATGACTTAAGTGCTGTTAATAGTGAAATCCAAAGACATTCAAGAAATTATGGGCTGGGCATGGTGGCTCATGCTTGTAATCGAAGCACTTTGGGAGGCTAAGGCAGGCGGATCACTTCAGGTCAGGAGTTCAAGACCAGCCTGGCCAACGTGGTGAAACCCTGTTTCTACTAAAAATATAAAACTTAGCTGGGTGTAGTGGTGCACGCTTATAATTCCAGCTACACAGGAGGCTGAGGTGGGGGAAGGATCACTTGAACCTGGGAGGTGGAGGTTGCAGTGAGCAGAGATCACGCCACTGTACTCTAGCCTGGGCAACAGAGTGAAACTCTGTCTCCAAAAAAAAAAAAAAAAAAAAAAAGGAATTATGAACTTACCTGTAACATCCCTTCCATGTCAAGTTGCATCAGTTCTGCCTGATTCATCTGAAGAAGTGCTAATCCTACACGAAACACTATTTCTAAACCCTGAGGAAACAAATTAAATAAATCCAAATTTATCCTACTCTTCCATCAACAAAAACAAGTCATTTGAAATAATACTAAGGTCAGCATTTAGGGATCTAAATTAGAGGCTGGTAAACATTTTCTGTCAAGAGTCAGAAAGCAAATATTTTAGATTTGATGGGCTACACTGTCTGTCAAAATTACTCAGCTCTGTCACTACAACCCCAAAGCAGACATACACAACATACAAATAAATGGGCAGGGTTGTGTTCTAGGAAAACTTTATTAAAAACAGGTGTGGAAGGACAGATTTGGCACAAAAATCTGTCCATCTGATTGGGACATGAATCACAGTTGGCCAACTGTGATCTGAACTAATTTAGATAGGTAATACAAATTGATTTTCCCAAGATGTAATTAATAGCAACACTGAGTTCACAGACTAGAAAATAAAGGATTGCCTCTATGTACTACTGACAAAAGGACAACAACCTGCAATGTGTTCATAGAATAGAAGAAACATGCTTATTACTTCTTACTCTTTGGATGACAGATGCATTGCAACAATTTTAACTGTAAGATAAATATTTTACCTCTCATGAACTTTCACTGTATTAGGAGGTGATAAAGAGGTATAATTAACAGTGTAGGCTCCAAACTGCCTATGTTTGAATCCTTGTTACAAACACCACTTATGTATTGTGTGTCCACAGATAAGCTACTTAACCTTTCTCTAAGTCTCACCCTCCTCATCTATCATCTAACAAATGGAACAAAAACAGTATCTACCTGATAGGGTTATTATAAGGTTTAAATGGGATTATCCATGTAAGCAGTTCTGCATGGGACACATGGCTTTCCTTCATTGCTCTCCTCATTGCCCTGCTCTCACTAACTCAGTGACCGCTTTGCTCAGCTCCTGCTCTTTGTCTGCCCATTAGCTTACCTCAGACATAAAGATATCAAATATCCTTGTTGCAATTGGTAGTGGAAAAGTTGTAAGAAAGATAGTCAGAAACCAGGATGATGCATACATTGAGGTATGAAAACTCTGAGATTGAAAATGTACAAAGAGCTCTGGAAGATGCTCCTAAAGAGAAGAAAGCAGTTAGTTATAACACAGTAAAACTGACTATTTCAAATTAGATCATTATATTTATACTAGATCATCCTATACCAAACACAAAGATTAGATCAAGCATCATATGGAAAATGTAAGACATAGAAATTGAAACATTTGGGACAGTGGCTCGTATCTAGGAAAGAAAGAAGGGGAAAAGAATGCGTAGTTGGAATTTTGAGTATAACATTTAATTTATTAATAAAAAGAAACCAATAAAAGTTTTATATTTGTTTAATCCTGTTGGTGGATACAAGAGTGACTGATATTTTCTATACTTTTCTATCAACTATAATATTTCAAAAAGACGTTTAAAAAGAAAAGAAATGCCATGTTAAAATACTTTTAGGCACTATCTACCATTGATCACCTAATTCTTACCTTCCTAAAGAACAGGAAAAATACTCAAAATACAGATGTTTCAGCAAGTCTAGTAATTCAAAACATAAATGAGACTTTTTTTTTTTTTTTGAGACAGGGTCTCACTCTGTCACTCAGGCTAGGGTACAGTGGTGTGATCTTGGCTCACTGCAACCTCTGCCTCCCAAGCTGAAGCAATCCTCTCATCTCAGCCTCCCAGGCAGCTGGGACTACAGGTGCACACCACCATACCCAGCTAATTTTTTTTATTTTTAGTAGAGACAAGGTTTTGCCATGTTGCCCAGGCTGGTCTCAAACTCCTAGGCTCAAGTGATCTGTCCACCTCAGCCTCCTAAAGTGCTGGGATTAGAGGCATGGGCTACTGCATCCAGCCATAAATGACACATTAATTGAAAAATATAACATTAAAAGAGTTTAAGGCTGCTAAAAACAAGCTTACTATTTCAGAAAAGAAATAATTAAGAATAATCTCTAGTCCAGGCACAGCGGCTCATGCCTGTAATCCCAGCACTTTGGGAGGCTTAGATAGGAAGATCACTTGAGCCCAGGAGTTCAACATCAACCTGGACAACATAGTGAAGCCCTGTCTCTACAAAAAATTAAAAAATAAAAAATAAAAATAAATAAAAAACTATTCAGTTGCAGTGGTATAAACCTGTAGTTTCAGCTACACAGAAGGCTGAGGTAGGAGGATGGCTTGAGCCCAGGAGGTCAAGGAGGCAGTGAACCGTGATCATGTCATTGTACTTCAGCTTGGGCGACAGAGTTAGACTCTGTCTCAGAAAAAAAAAAAAAAAAAAATTCATCTTAAGACCTATTCTGGCTTTTTCTTTAAAATATATAGAAACAAAAAGTACGTACTCCATAATGTACAACCATTGTATGTCAATTAAAAAATCAGCTGGGCACGGCAGTGGCTCACGCCTGTAATCCCAGCACTTTGGGAGGCCAAGGTGGGTGGATCACGAGGTCAGGAGATCGAGACTATCCTGGTTAACATGGTGAAACTCCGTCTCTACTAAAAAAAAATACAAAAAATTAGCCGGGTGTGGTGGTGGGCACCTGCAGTCCCAGCTACTCGAGAAGATGAGGCAGGAGAATGGTATGAACCCAGGGGGCAGAGCTTGCAGTGAGCCGAGATTGCGCCACTGCACTCCAGCCTGGGCCACAAAGCGAGACTCCATCTCAAAAATAAATAAATGAATAAATAAAAAATAAAATGTCCCACCATAGATAGAAAAACTTGGAGTTTATAAGGCTGCCAGGAGACAGGAAACTAATAAAAATGGCTCCCATGCCAGCTGATTCATTAACCTATTTTCTTATATTCTGCTCATTTAATTGAAATTGAAATTTAAATAAGTGAAAATATTTACATTATAGCAAACTTAAATATACAAAATATAAAAATTAAATCCAGAAAGGTAAAATACTTCAAAGGTATTTTTCCCTTGATTTTGATTCTGCTCCTATTCTCTCCACCTTCATTCAGTCCTTGAGTCTTAAACTAGCAACATAAAAAGAAAACATTACAGGAAAAAAAATTACGGGCTAGTAAAAAATAAAAATAAAATAAAAGTAAAAAGGCAGAGGAGAGGACTCAAAGAGACAGAGTCTCAAAGTAAGGGGACTGATGTCAGTGTGATAATATCATAAAGCTCCTGTAAGAGAGCTTAGACCATGTAACAGTAATAGGATATAATAAGGAAATTCATGTGATTAGGTAAGGGGTATATAGTACATTTGGCAGAAATGCTTAAGGATTGAATAAGAAAACTGGAGTCAAGTTCTAGACTGTGATCTACCTAATGTGAAGGGTCAAATCGTACATAAACCAACCAAAAAAAAATCATGTAATTAAAACACTTACACATTCAAGTGCTTTAACGCTTTTAACATTAAATTTGCTCAGTTGGCACTCAGAACAAGATACAAAAAACACAAAGGCAATATGCCTTTTTATCAACACTGCACTTTTACCTGTATCATACATTCAAATTGGTACATACAAAGGCCCAATTCTGCCATACTTGGTTTAAAAAGTTCACGAAGTCTATAATCTTGCATTAATTTAACGAATACACAGAAAGCTTCTTCTTCTGGCATCTACATTGGAAGGAAAAAAACAACATAGGTTAATGTTCTATGATACACAAATAAACCAATGATATTTAAACTAAGTACCCAGCCAATCATAAGCACTATTTGAGTGGCTGTGTGCTGCAATGCTAAGAGCAATTAGCTAAGAATCAGAAAGTTCTAGTCTCCCATTCCATCACCAAGAACGAGAAGTTAAACAAATCTTACAATCTCTGAAACCAACTGTCTCAACTTGCCTCATTCATTAATTCAACCAACAAATACTGATTTATAGCCAGATACTTTTCTCTTTCTGGGTATACAGCAGTGAACAAAATAAACACAATCTCTATTCTCAAGGAAACTGAACTTTCTAATGGAGGGAGGCAGACAAGACACAGAATAAATCAACTAATATGTATGTCAGATGGTGATAGATGCTACAGAAATAAAATAATGTAGGGTAACAGGGAATGCTGGGGAGACACACAGCTATTGATGTAGATCAGGAAAGGTCCCCTGATATGGTAACAGTTGAGCAGAATACTGAAGAAAGCAAGGGAGCATTTGAGGAAAGAATAGTTCCAGAAGACCAAAGAGTACAAAAGTCCTAAAATGGAATCACACTTGGCATGCTCAAGAAACAGCAAATAGAGAACTACTAAATTAGAATACTATGAGTGAAGCTTACATCATGGAGGAGAAATAACAGGGGACCAAAATGCAGAGGGCTGTAGAGGCCATGGTAAGGATTTTGACTTTTACCTTAAGCGAGAGAGAAGGTTTTTTGAGGATTCTGAGCAAAAAGTCATATGACATGGTGTAAGTATTAAAAGGACATGTTGATTATGTTTTCATATTATCTGAAATTGGGGTTTAAAGTTATCAATTTCACATTTTATGTATAAATCACCAGAAAATCATATCAAATAAGATAATCAATATGCAAGCTCTGTAAAGAGCTACAAAGATATTCAGAATACTTAGGCAAATAACTACCCAAAGTGTTAAGTCATCTTTCTCAAAATAATAAAATTTGCTAATTATCATTCATTCCCATTATACCGGTGTGTTTCAAAAGAGAACATCCCAAAGGATCTCCAGGCCTTCTTCTTGCTGAAGACTGCTGCTAATAACAAGACATTTTCCCTGGCCTTGACACAGCCACGGACAGGAGCCAAGAGTTACTCTTGGCAAAACCTGCACTTCTTCCTTCCTCTCAACACACATGGCCACAATTCTACTTTGGAGGTTATCTCTATTAATTATATCAAGCTCCACAGTCCCACTGAATTATGTCAGTCACTATGAGAAGCCCCAAATCCCAGGACTCTCATCCTACATAATTTTACTGCTCCCCTAATCTGACCCCATTTCCAATCTTTCCTAAACCTTTTCACAGCATTTTCTGGAACCCATATCCTACCATGAACAGAATAGTCTACCTAGATCCTCAATCTCTTTTCCAAATGTTGCTCTCTTTCTTTAGCTGAAATCTGGATCTCCCTTAAGAATATTTCAACACTGAAACCTGGCTCTCTCCTAAGGTAGTTGTGTTCTCTTTTCTCTCCCACAGCACTGGAAAGGGACAGAGATTACCGAGGTATATGTCCTCAGGCAATTTAATCATTGTACGAACATCATAGAATGCACCTACACAAACCTACATCATATAGCTTACTATACACCTAGGCTATATGCTATATAGCCTATTGCTCCTAGGCTACAAACCTGTACAGTATGTTACTGTACTGAATACTGTATGCCAACTGTAACATGATGGCACATATTTGTATATCTAAACATAGAAAAAGCAAAGTAAAAATAGGGTATTACAATCTTAGGCGCGCACCATCATACATGCAGTCCACTGTTGACCAAAATGTCATTATGGAGTATGTAATTATAATTTCCCTTTTTGTCTTACAACAATTTCTTGTCTTCTGAACATATCAAAACAAGTTTCATTCCCTCTCCTCTTTGCAATAGCATTAATATGGGAACTAGAGGAGAATTTTTTCAACGGCAACATTTTTAAAAATAAGTTGAGGTAATTTGGCAAAAGAGGAAAAGGGGACAGAAAAAGTATCACTAGGTCCTTCTCAAAAAAATTGAAACTATGGTGACAAAACGAAAAAATGTGACACGGAGAGGCATATACCAAGTTGTTTTATAGTCATTCCTTTCCATTAGAAAGAAATCAAGATGCTTGAGTCCTAGAGCAATGTGCTGCTACATACTTTCTCCGTGACTCTGAGTTGATGAGAATCGATGTCTTTTGCAAAGGTCTAATGCAGACAATATACCTAATTTTATAGGAGTGAGATATACACAAAACATACATATCCAACACTTTTAACCATTTTGATACAATATGCACTAACTTTGCAAATGTTATCAGACTCTCTGAGTTACATTTCTAAACTGAAGTTACGGGACAACAACATACCATAAGGTGTGAGCATAAACTTCAGAAACAAAAAGAGGAGCTTTTCTACCTTATGGCCCTGGGCCATAAGTGACTACTGTTGTGTTAATATATTGCTGCCACTGACAACAGCTAAGTAGATCAATCACCAAAATATTATTTATTACTCCAATGGTGGTAATAATACTTATTGAAGTTAGTATTTCTACCACCACTGCTTGCCCTGTCTTGAAGGAAACTGTGATTCCTAGAGGATTCACAGGATCCACAGGATTCCTAGAGAGCTAGGTCAGCTGTTCAGAGATCCAGACCTCAAGCAGAGAAAAACGGCTCTTTAGATGCCCAAGAGAAATAACTACTAAAAGGTTATTGTAGAGCTAACAGGAAAATAAAAGGACCAGAACAGCAGCAAAAATCACTAGACTGATAATAAGGATGTCTGAGTTCAATAATGAAGGATCTATCAGTACTAAACAATCATAAAGTAGGAAAATCTTAATTTCAATTAGCAATAATTGTGCCTCGGATAAACCTCATTGGCTAAGACACTGCCATTGCGCAAAGCTGGAAAATCATAATTTTGTTAAACAACTATACCTTAACATTAACAAATCTAGTTTTGCATTGTATTATTTATAACCTAATTCCACTTAGAAATCAATAACCACTGGGAGCACTTCTTATGTGTTCTTACATATGCTATAACACAGAGTAAAAATTATTTTTATTATAAACCAGTGTCTCTGACATCAGGTTTATTCTACTCAGAAAAGAGGGGTGTGTATACTCCTGACAGCAACAGAGCTTTAAAACTCAAAGCAGTTGGGAAACTGAAGCAAAGCATCAGGAAACAGTTTGTGATTCCTGCTTTGTTTTTATCTACCAGGATGTGTGATCTTGGGTAAATCACTGAACTTTCACTGCCTATCTCCTATGGGCCAAACACCATGCTAGGCTTTTCTACATACATTACCTCAAATAACTCTCACAAATAATCTGAAAGTAGATAGTATTATCTTATTAAGGCTCAGAGAGAGGTTAAATAATCTAGCCTAAATTCATACAGCATGTGCAGAACTGAATTGCAAAACCACCCTATATGACTCAAACCAAGTATCTCCATGATTCCTTTTCAGGACTAAAATCTGAGACTAAATAAAGAGTAACATGGACTTTACATTTCAACAAAGTTGAAGAGATAATACTACATGCCATTTCCCTTCAAAGCTATGATTATCCTACCCCGAATTCTGAAAACATCCCACCCAAACCCACTACACAATTACTCAATAACAAAGTTATATCCTTAGGGGGTGAAAGTGGCTGAGTACCACTATTTTAGAGCATACAGTGAGGTATGCATAACGAGCTTTTAGCTACACGATAAATTAAATTCACTATAAATCTCTAAAGATATTGTACAATATAAACAAGATTTTCTTACCAACACTTTAATTATTCCCTCCTTGATTAGAAAAAGATTACTCTTCATTAAATGTTAACAAATAAGATTTTAAACTACTATAGATACAAGCTTTAGTAGAATATTATAGTAAAAATGTATACATCATTAAGTTGAAATTTCATTTGGTGGTAAGGTATTATTGCATGTTATTTTAACACGTTTAATCTTTTAAAGTGCAAACTAAATATTTGTATTCAAATTATGCCTAGGAAAAAATACCCATATCCACTTATATGTAATAAAAACAAAGATGCTTTTTAAACTCTCCAATCCAACTTTAACAAAGAATTTCATTGGACATTTAATACTTATATTAACTTACCTGCATAAGCAACAATCCAACTATAAAAGCACTTCCTTGACAGTAACCAACCTCACGATCTACTAAAGAATAAGCCTAAAAAGTAAAAAAAAGTTGTTCAAAACACATGGTAAGTTATAACTTCCTTCTCCAAAAAACCTAAAATTGGCAAGACAGGCAGATTAAAAGACCATTTATTTTTGAGAAAAGCTCTCGCTTGCTTGTTATAGATGTTACCCTATACATATTTAAAAAGCAAATGTTTTATTACATGAAATTTTTATTTTGACAATTTCCCAATCCAAACTTGGTAGCTCCTAAAGACATAACATAACATAACATAACATAACATAACATAACATAACATAACATAACA
>NC_045434.1:128926759-128962289 GCF_002776525.5 Piliocolobus tephrosceles | reverse complement strand
CATAACATAACATAACATAACATAACATAACATAACATAACATAACAGGAATTTGTAACAGGGCTTAAACATCAAGTAAAATTGAGCCAGGCATGGTGGCTCATGCCTGTAATCCTAACACTTTGGGAGGCGGAGGCAGGTGGATCACCTGAGGTCAGGAGTTCGAGACCAGCCTGCCAACATAGTGAAACCCTATCTCTACTAAAAGTAAAACTTAGCTGGGTGTAGTGGCGAGCGCATGTAATCCCAGCTACTAGGGAGGCTGAGGCAAGAGAATCACTTGAACCTGGGAGGCGGAGGTTGCAGTAAGCTGAGATCACACCACTGTACTTCAGCCTGGGCAACAAGAGTGAAATTCCATTTCAAAAAAAAAAATCAAGTAAAATTTATATTGATGTAGATAAAACTAGACTAGGTTTAAGGCAAAGGATTGGCAAAATTGAAATGATTTAACAAGAAATCAGTATTTCACAAAGGTAGCTGAAATAAAAAGTAACTGTGGGAAGGGAAATGGTAATATTGAAGAAAAAATGTCAATGGTACACCTTTCAAGGGCTAAGTGCTCTTAACAATGCTGGTCATAGCAAGCAGAAAAATTTGCTAACTGTAGGAATGCAGAGATGATAGGAGAAACCCACATCCCAGGTTTTGAACTTCACAGGTGGTGAATTATCCATTTTTATGAGGATCCCTCTATGGTATGTGATTGACTAAGCTATTCCATTTCCATCAACTAATGCTGAATAATGTAGTAAATGTTCTAACAAGTTCTCTACACTAGACAGTAATGTAGCATCAGAATTAAGTCAAAAATAATGCTAAAACCAATTTCATTGCCAAAGCAACTGATTATTGTGGTGGGAGGTCATGCCTCGTCGTGAAAAATGTATAATTTCAACCTTCCAGGAAATTCATTTCATTTCAAAAATGAATAAATAAAACTTACCTTCATTACATTAAATAAAACCTCCTGTCCAAGGCTATCTTTTTCCTTAAAAAAGTTGTGTTCAGGATAAGTTCTAGCAATGTCCCTTCGGATCAATTTTTCACAAGGCGAGGTCATTTTCAGGAGTTCTGAATACTGATCCTTAATTGGCATACTTTGTGCACTGCATAAAAGTTGCCAAACTATTGCTCTAAAGTGATGGGGTATCCCTTTACGAACAAGTTCCTAAAAATAAAATAAAATTATAAAAATGAATTATTTAAGTCTCCTATCTTGCAAGCCAAGGAAGACTTATTAGGGGGTTGGAATGAAGCGGAAGACTTCATTAAATTTTTAACTCACAAAGCTAGCTTTACAAGAAGACTAGGGAACCCTGTAAGTCAAGGATAAGATTGGGCCCTGGGTGTACCCTGTTCTGGTCAGGGGATTAATAATGGTCACTTCACCTCAGTGTGTGGCCTCTTAAGGTAATGGACTTGAAACCTGCAGAGCTATGAATGACAGTACAGTACCCATCATTCAAAGGGCTGTTGAAGGCAAAAAAAAAAAAAAAAAAAGTAAAATACTGTTATCAAGAATGCAGTATGTCACAGCTTCATTTCTGAATCGATAAAATGAGAGAATTTAACTTCTAAAACAATTTTCGGGCCACGTGCGGTAGCTCACAACACTTGGGGAGGCCAAGGCAGGAAGACTGCTTGAGGCCAGGAATTTGAGACCAGCCTGGGCAACAAAGCAAGATCTTATTTCTACAAAAAAGTGAAAATAAAAAATTATACAGGTGTGGTGACACACACCAGTAGTCATAGCTACTCAGGAGCCTGAGGCAGGAGAACAGCTTGAGCCCAGAAATTCGAGGTTATAGTGAGCTATGATTGCACCACTGCACTCCAGCCTGAGTAACAGAGTCTCTATAAAATAATAATAAGTAAATAAAATAATTTTCAGTTATATATTTCTACATTATCAGGACCTCTGTAACAACTGATGTCTACAAATTAAAACTTCCAGGGGTACAAGTAAGTGAAAACAAATAAAGCGGACCTCTTTAATACATAGCTTGGAAGTTATATTGGGGGGGGGGGGCGGTTTTTAACCCTCTATTATGTCTGATGCACTTTAGAATAAGAACTTCAACAAAGAACATGAATACCTTAACTTGCTTTTCCTTCTTTTTGCGTACATCTTCCCATTCATTAACAATTCTTCCCCAAAGAATCCAAGAATCTTCTTCAAGGTGACTGAGGTTGCTAGAGGCTGAAGAACTCGACACAAGAGAAGAGCCACTGTTTCTTCTTGACCCATTTACAGATCTTAAAGACTTACTATCCGTTTCTAACAATCTAAAACATAATTAAAAACTGTTCAAGATCTAATCTGACAGTGATATTAGAAGAGGCAGTGATGATACTTAGAGCTTTCTTACTGCAATTTAACCATTGTTTTAAAATATAGTTTTAATAATATACGTAATTTAAATAAATTTTGGTCAGCATCAAAAAAATTACCGCTATATTTTTTTCACCTATCATAGCAGTTTGAAAATTTGAAAAAGCAAATTATATTACAACTTTTTGAGCTACTGGCCCCATTATAATTTCCCTTCATCTCCATTAAAAATTCAAATTAGGGGAAATCTGATGACAAAAGTATTTGGGTAGGCTTCAGGAAAAAAGAACTTATACTTGGAAGAGGTACAACAAATCTATGAAATAACTAATCCTAAAATGTTTACAATGTGTCTAAGGTTTAAAAGTAAGGCAGAGCCCCCAAAATTAACCAAATCACTTTTCTTTTTTCATTTTTCTTCACACATGCATAACCAATCTGCCCAAAAAGTATTTATTTAACCCATGCAGTGTTTGTATAAAAACTGAGCTTATTACTAATATATTAAAATAGGAGGATTTCACATATTTGTTTATATGCATTTATACTTTATAATTCTAGATTATCTTGAAAAATAAAAAGATAAGGCAAAACCGGTCCGTATTTCTGCATAGTAAAAACAGGATATACCTGCATGGGAGCTTCTTCCTTCAAATGCAGAAGGACTTTAATCCACTCACTTTCCATATTCCCTACAGTTTCCCCTAAAACTCAGGCCAGCTAACACTGCTATTTATTACTAGGCTTACACTGTTAAACTGGGACCTCCTTACTCATAAGATCCCTGTTGACTTTTGAGCTTGCAACCCCATGTTAGGCCTCCTCCTTATCTGTTGAAAGATGGGTTAAGATAATTTCCAAGATCCAATCCATGACTAATCACTACATTAAGTCTTTTATTTCTTTCACATATGCACCAGCTAAAAGGAAGGTGGCAAATGTGGCTCCATCACTATTTAACACAGCTACTACTCACTTCCAGTCATTCTTCAGGAAAAGTCATCTGCTTTGGGTACAAAAAATGCTCACAATACTAATTCATAAAATACAAAAGCTGAGAAAGAAAATAAACATATAGAGGTCAAATCCTATTTAACAGATTACAGAACCACCCTTTGAGAGCCAGATTTATATGCTACTCATCTTTATACCCCTTAGAACATTTAGCTCAATGCAAAGCATATTAACTATCAAAATGAAATAAAATCCTAAGTCCAAATTTTAAAATTCCAAATTCCAGGTATGTCATATTCAATAACACAATAGTATAAACTGAATAAACAAATTCTATCCTTATTGAGGAAAAATTTAATATATTTTCATGGCAACAATAATTAAAATAAAATTTCCCAAATATTGCTAAAAACATAAAAACATACTAAACAGCCAAAGTGAGCATGAACTAATTACTATAATTTTACTTGAAAAAAAGAATTCAGAACGAGGTCTCTGAGGAAAAGAAAAAGACAAAAAAAAAAATTAATGATGATGTTTTACTTTAAATACTGTTTTAAAATACATATTATTTCACTAAGTCCATAATATATCTTATGAAAAAATTAGTTTACATAGGTAATTGTCCACATGATTCTAAACCCTAAGAATTGTAAATGCAATAGAGAAACAAATTTTACTGAAATAACCTGAATCTTAGTTATCTGCTTCACTTATTTACTGACTGCTTGCTACGTCTCAATTAAACTGCATCACTATCAACAGAGATATGCAGTTCAAAGAAAATAATGGTTTTCCTAAATTAAACCTAAGTTCGAGGTGTAATCCAAGTATAGATGAAGCAGCACCTATACAGAAGGCTTTTAGAGAGTCAAAAAGCCTTGGATTGCTGAGTTATTAATACAGGTTCTAGGACAGGCATGAATATCAAGTGAATTCATAGCATTCACGAGTTAGAGAAGATTAAGCAGTTAACTTTCTAAGAACACTGAAATAGCACATCCAATTATACAAAGCTGTGTGGAACGTTTACAAACAAAATATCTCAAGACATTACACTATTTAAGATACTGTCTCTGCTTTGTATTATTTCATATGTAAAAATGATGTAAAATAGATAAGCCCAAATATAGCAAAACTATAAAACTCCTAAAAACAAAATATAGGAAAACCTATTCACAACCTTTGGGGTAGGCAAAAATTTGTTTGCAGGACATAAGGAAACAGTAACTACAAAAGAAAAAATTGATTTAAAAACTAGACTTCACCAAAATTAAAGAGCTGTGCTCCTCAAAAGACACTATTTAAAAAAATGAAAAGGCATGCCAGACCAGAGACTAAGAAAAAAAAAAAAAAGTCTAAATACAGGAATCTGACAAAAGATAGCACATGAATATATGAACCAGTCTTAAAGAAACCAAACACCACACTTCAAAAAATGAGTAAGAGACGTAAACTGACACTTTCTAAACAAGATAATCAAATAGCCAATAAGTACTTGAAAAATGTTAACATCTTTAGTCACCAAGGGAAATGCAAATTAAAACCAAACTATATACATATTAGAATGGCTACAATTCTAAAGACTGACCATACCAAATGTTGGCCAGGACGGAAGCAATTCTATCAATATTAAAAGTATAAAATAGTACAACACATTTGAGAACTGCTTGATAATTCCTCATACAGTTAAAATACATTTCCATATGGTCCAGCACTAAAATGAAAACATATGTACAAAGAAGGCATAGCTGAAAGTTCATAGCAGCTTTACTCACAATAGCCCCAAACCAGAAACAATCCAAATGTTCAGAAAAATAGGTGATCAAATTGTGGTACATTCATTTCGTGTGATACTACTCAGCAATAAAAAGAAATAAACTGCTGATACGTGCATCAACATGGATGAATCCTATAGATGTTAGGCAGAATGAAAGAAGCCAGGTGCAAAAGAGTACAGACGATATGATTCCATCTATATAAAGTTTAAGAACAAGCATAATATAGAAGAAAATACAGGAATAAATCTTCATGACTTTTGAGTTAGGTAAAGCCTTAAATATGACCAGAAGCACAAGTGACAAAAGAAAAAACAAATACACTGGAATTCATCAAAATTAAAACACTTTGCACTTTATTGGCTACCACCAAGAAAGTGGAAAGACAATCTACAGAAAGGGAGAAAATATTTGCAAATCATAAGGGACTTGTATCTAGAATACATAAAGAACCTTTACAAATCCTTACAAATCAATAATAACATGATTTTAAAATGGACAAAAGATCTGAATAAACATTTAAACATTTTTCCAAAGAAAATGGCCAATAAATACATAAGAAGATGTTCAGTGTCACTAGTCATCAGGAAAAAGCAAATTGAAAACACAATGAGATACTTTACAACCACTAAGATAGTTATAATCAAGATGACAAATAACAGTAAGTGTTTGTGAGAATATGGAGACAATGGAACTCTCATACACTACTTGTGGGAACGTAAAATGGTACAAGCACTTCAGCCTGGCAGTTCCTCAAATGATAAGCACACAATTACCATGACTCAGCAATTCCACTCTTAGGTATATATCCAAGAGAAATGAAAATTTATATCCATCAAAAACTTATATACAAACATTCATAGAAACATGATTCATGATATAAAAAAAAAAATCCAAATGTCCATCAACTGATGAATGGATAAAAAACATATGGTATACCCAAACAATGGAATACCAGCCACGAGAAGGAATTATATTCTGATACACACTATGATATCAATGAACCTTGAAAACATTATGCTAAATTAATGAAGCCAGTCACAAAAGGGCACATATTCCATGAATACATTTATATGAAATATCTAGAAGAAAGAGAATGGAGATTAGCAGCTGCTGAGGGCTGTAGTAAGGGTGAAGGTAGTCAGGGAAACATGGACTGCTAATGAGTGTGCAGTTTCTTCTTGGAGTGATGAAAAAATTCTAAAACTGTGTTGACAATTGCACAACTCTTGAGTACAAAAAACACAACTGAACTTTACACTTTAAGTGGGTGAATTAAATACACGGTATACAAATATCTGAATAAAGCCATTATACAAAAAAGAACAGGTAGAAGAGAAGTTTTGACAGAGGGTGGGGTTGCTAGAAAGGACACAAAGGAATTTTCTGAGATGATGGACACTTTCTAATATAATAGAAACTTTCTAAGTCTTTTTTTTTTTGCCTGAATTTTATTTTATTTTATTTATTTATTTATTTTTATTATACTTTAAGTTCTAGGGTACATATGCATAACGTGCAGGTTTGTTACATATGTATACTTGTGCCATGTTGGTGCGCTGCACCCATCACCTCGTCAGCACCCATCAATTCATCATTTATATCATGTATAACTCCCCAATGCAATCCCTCCCCCCTCCCCCCTCCCCATGATAGGCCCCAGTGTGTGATGTTCCCCTTCCCGAGTCCAAGTGATCTCATTGTTCAGTTCCCACCTATGAGTGAGAACAACTTTCTAAGTCTTAATAGGTATGTGGGTTATACATAGGTATATACATTTTTTGAAACTCAAACTCTACACTTAACTACACATTTCTCTGCATATTATTCATCAATTTTTAATCACTTCATCAATATTTGTAAAAAATATTATCTACTTAATGGCACTAGGGATAGTAAAATTTCAGTGAGAAACAACTGCATTTTATTATTGTAAGCCCTTCTGAACTTTTTAAAACCATAACTATTACTTTTTGTAAAAGATTATTTTGGGTATATTTTATAAATAAAGGAAGATATAAATATTACTTCATATTTGCCTTTTCCAATTTCCTGGTCATTCCAGAAAATTTTAAAATTCTCTAGAGAAAAACTTTAGAATTTTTATAATGAAGAAGCCCTTTTCTGTGAGAGAGTCGGAACATTTTGCAGAAATAGTAATACTTGAATTGATACTATGAAGTCTCCCCCCAGTGAATTATAGCATGTATTTTTCTACAGCATGTAGAAAAATAAATTACATGTTCCTCAAGAATATGTAAACTTTATAGACTATGTAGTTAGAATCAAGCATTTTTATTCCTTATTGCTAAATGTGATGATGAACAACTCAAAAGGCTTTTAAACAGGTTTCCACCTAGTGTCAGTATAATTAAGATATTCTGACATGGTAGGGGAGGGGGGCACTGCCTGAAAGTCAACAATTTACAAAGCCTTGAGCTTGGCAGCTGGGAAAATGGTAATACAGCATTACTCATAGGTTTGTGGGCTAGTGAGAAGTATATCTAAAACTTTTTCACATATTTTCCTCCTCCCAGATCACATGGGTGCACTGCCTTACATGGATTTATTGCAAAGCAAAAAAAAAAGGGAGGCCAAGGCAGATGGATTGCTTGAGTCCAGGAATTTGAGACCAAACTGAGCAACATGGAGAAACCCCATCTCTACTAAAAAATACAAAAAAATTGCCAGGTGTGGTAGTGCACACCTGTAGTCCCAGATACTGGGGGGCTTTGGTGGAAGAATTGCCTGAGCCCCAGAAGTTGAGGCTGCAGTGTGCCATGATCGCACTGCACCACTGCACTCTAGCCAGGGTGAAAAGTGAGATCCTGTCTCGAAAAAAAAAGCAGGGGGGACAGTGGGGGAATAATTCACCTCACTTCCCATTCCATCCCATCATAATCTCCTTCTAACACAAGAATTCTGACTATCACAGATTAAAGAAAAAGAATACTGTCCAAGCAGGAATATTGTACATTGTAATCTAAGGTGTCCCTGTAGGTTTGTGTAGCCTCCTGGCCATTTCTTATATGCCACTTTTATACAGTAATTCACAGGCCTAAATTCATTCATTCTCCCAGAATGACAGACTAGGACATAAGAGGTTGTTTTTCTATCAACAAGGGAACACACAATCCTGTCTCCTAATTGGGTCACTACAAGTTTCTCTTAGAGTAGCTCCAGATCCAAGGGCAGCCATTCAAAATGGCTACAGTCACACATTAGTGAGACGGGGCGGATGGGGGTGCCAATATACCATCTGGACTACAAATAGTATTAAAAATGGAGAGTCTAGGAGTGGTTGCTTCCAGAAGTTTGGTAAACTTTGTAGGGAGAAGGCATTTCCAGTTCCCTAATGGGTGGGACTGGGGAACAAGCTGAGAACGAGAAAATATTCCAGCACAGAGAATAGTCTCGGTCTTATCTTACACAGATGAACTTCACCATATCTTTGCTTCTGAGAATCAAAACTTCTCCTTACCAAGATGCCACCAATGTAAGGAAAATGACAGAGTACACACTTCATGATGGCCATGTAAGAAAAAAGAATAGCTTGTGTATGGCAGCATGCAGATGATAAACAGCCCCCCAAAAAAGCTTATCTGTAATACTATGATTTGAAAATACAAAGGAGGAAAGGGAAAAGAATGCATTCTCTTTTGAGTATCGGGAGTTTGAAGTACTTGGGAGAAAACCCATGTAGATAATAAGCACAGCAGTTGAAAAGACAAATCTGAAGTTCATAAGCAAGGTGAACACTCACTACAAACAAAAATCTGGTAATTATCTGAAAAGAGCTGATATTAAACTTTTTGAATATCCAACTGTACTCAGCTTAATGTTTTCCTATGGATACCAGAACTCAGAAAGCAGGATACAACAGCAACTGGTCAACATGCCAGTTGGTAATTTATCAACTGCTAAGATAATTTATAAGGAAATAAGAAAGGATCTAAGGGAAAAAAATGCTGTATGGTACAAACACCTGGGAAGCTAAACACACTGGCACTTAAAAGTTCAGAGATGCTGGGAAAGGTGGCTCACACCTATAATGCCAGCACTTTGGGATGCTGAGGCAGGTGGATCACTTGAGCCCAGGAGTTTGAGATCAGCCTGGGCAACACGGCGAAAGCCCATCTCTACCAAAAAAAAATATATATATATATATATAAGCCAAGTGTGGTGGAGCGTGCCTATAGTCCCAACTACTCGGAAGGCTGAAGTGGAAGGACAGCTTGAGCCCAGGAGGTCAAGGCTTCAGTGAGCCATGATCACACCACTGCACTCTAGTATACGTGACAAAGCAAGACCCTGTTTCAAAAAAAAAAAAAAAAAAAGGCAGAGAGACTTATTATGAAGGAGGCAACTTTTCAAACACAACTTTTCAAACACAAATGTTTGTAATTTCAAACATCTCTTTGTAATGCAACACCAGAGAAACAGGACATGAATGTGCAGCAACTTGCCAGGTAAAAGAATGGAAAATGAGTAACAAAAAACTTATTTTAGTCCATTTGAGCTTCTATAACAAAATATCTTGGACTGGGTAATTTTTAAAAAACAGAAATTTATTGCTCACAGTTCTGGAGGGTTGGAAGCCCAAGATCAAGGCATCAGCAAGTCTGGCATAAGGTAAGGACCCATTCCTCACAGATGGAGGCTTTTATGGGCCCTCACATGGTAGAATGGGCAAAAGGACTCCCTCAAGCCTCCTGTAATGGCACTAATCCCATTTATAAGGATTACAGACTCCCAAAGGTCCAACATATTAATACCATCACCTTTGGGATTAGATTTCAACACATGAATTTTAGAGGGTAACAAACAGACCATAGCAAAACTACATGCCTAACCTAGAGAGGAATCACATCCTTTCACATCAACAAAATCAAGCACAAATTCATGTCTCACAGCAATAGAAATACTGTAACAAAGAGATAATTTGGAGAAGACACAAGGAATTATGACAGGAAACAACTCAGAGACAACACAGAAGAAAGATACCTAAATGACAGGGATTTCTCTAGTTGAGAAAAATAGAGATTTCTTTTTTTTTTTTTCTGTGTTTAAGATCAGGGCTTGGAGAAGGTTTATAGGCTCCTCCCAAATATTATGATCAGAAACTAAGAGTATGGAAATTACTTTATACAGACATTCCAGACAGATAAGCCTAGCAGACTTCACTTTTAAGATTTCTCAATTTCAAGAGACTATCTTAGGCTAAGCTAGTTGTCACAGAAAAGGTAGTATAATAAATTGTTTAATTAATTATATCATCAAATTCTTTAGGAAATCAGACACCTGATAAAAATTTTAAAACAATCCTCAATGAAAATAACAAGAATAAAGACTTCCAATAAAGATTTAAAGACCTTTCCTATGGTTAAAAATCATTAATTTTTAAATAGAGACTTGAAAATACCTATTTTGCTTGCAAGCTCTTCACTTCCTTGGTGTTGCTGGATGTTTTATGTAGAGTATCCTTAGGAAAACTGAGGTAATGCTATGGTGGTAAAATTATAAATGTAAGATGGACATTAGGTCATCTAGATCAGCCTGTCCAAAAGAAATACAATTCAGTCCACTTATGAAATGCTAAAAGTTCTAGTCACTACAATTAAAAGCTTTCAGAAAAAGATGAAAAAAATATATATATATCTTAAATAGAGATGGGGTCTTGAGAGCCTGGTCTCAAACTCCTGGGCTTAAGCAATCCTCCCACCTAGGCCTCCCAAAGTGCTACCATTACAGGAGTAATCTACCAGGCCCAGCCTGAAATTAATTTTAATAATTTATTTTATCAAATACAGTTGAAATGTCACTTCAACAGGTAAACAATTTTTTTTTCAATTACTAAGACAGTCTCTTTTTCAAATCAAGTTTTAAAATCTAGTACATATTTTACTCTTATAGCATATCACAAGTCAAACCAGTCAGATTTTGGGTACTCAATTGCCACATATGGTTACTGGCTACCATACTAGACAATACAGATCTAGATTTTGGTAGGATATAACGATATATAAACTAAGTTTTCAAAGATTTCTGTTTACTATATTTTTTAAAAATCACAAAATACATGTATTACTTTAAAAAGAACCCTTTCTGGCCAGGTGCAGTGACTCACACCTGTAATCTCAGCACTATGGGAGGCTGAAGTGGGCCAATCACTCAAGGTCAGGAGTTTGAGACCAACCTGGCTAACATGGTGAAACCCCATCTCTACCAAAAAATACAAAAATTAGCCAGGCACAGTGGCGAGCGCCTGTGAACCCAGCTACTTGGGAGGCTGGGGTCAGAGAATCGCTTGAACCAAGGAGGCAGAGGTGGCAGTGAGCTGAGATGGCCCTACTGCATTCCAGCCTGGGTGACAGAGTGAGACCTTGTCTCATAAATCAATAAACTCTTTACTTTTCTTCATTCTCATATCTCAGTCCCCAAAATATGCTAAAAAGCCAAATATGATTCCAAATAACAGAATATACAAGAGAACAAATATGGCTGCAATGCCTAAGTTTTAAACCACGCAAATAATGGCTCACTCAAAATTTAAATTAGCAACATTCCCCTCCTTAATTAAAATGCAATCCTATTATACTTGAGACTTACCTCCATAAATTCATCTCTGCCAAAGCCTTTGTGTTTTTAAAATGAAAAAAGAAAAGCACATTTAACACGCAAGGGGAAAAAAAACTATCCGATTACAACTTTAAAACTATCAATTATTAACTTTCATCAAATAGATCTTTGACATTACATTAAACCATTTCTTCACATCTTTCTGGGGTTGCCACATGTACTTATTTTTAAAAAGTAACAGCTGCAGTAAAACTATAAAAAGAAAAAAATTTCTTTATAGAATTTGATATTTTCATGTTCCTTAAATTTTAATTTTCTCAAATGTTGCTATTTTTACACTTTCTGAATCAAAGACAGTTAACACAACCAGAGAATCATCTATATTTGGGGAAGGGAAGAATAAACATCTACTTTATTATGCTACAAAGTGTAAGTCGTATCTCATAATTTTTACTTTAGATATATAACTTACATTTGTAATATATATATGTTACATATATAACTTACCTACATTACAAACCACAGATGTAGAGAGAATTTAAATTATTATTCTTACAATTTTTCCACAGACTTACTAGTTGGTGGGGTGATAGGACAGAATAGGAAGAAGAGCACTAAAGCTTAGTGTTTGTCATTTTACTTTATTTAATCTTATTTTTCAAAGAGAGGGTTTTGCTCTGTCACCCAGGCTGGGGTACAGTAATGTGATCAGAGCTTATTGCAACCTTGAATTTCTGGGTTACAGCAATACTTCTGCCTCAGTCTCCTGGGCAGCTACAACTACAGGAACATGCCATCACACCCAGCTAATTCCTTTCTTTTTTGTACTGACAGGGTCTTGAAATGCTGCCCAGGCTGGTCTTGAACTCTTGGCCTCATGCAATTCTCACGCCTTGGACTCTCAAAATCCTGGGATTACAGTCATGAGCCGCTGCGCCTAACCTTTACTTTTTACTAAAGTCAGAGAGATGTTTTTTCACCAGGATTGTTCTCCTGCGGGAAAACAAGACTCATTCTCTACATACAAATCCTTCCCATGGATTCTGAGTTTTAATGATTTTTTTCCCTTTTTTTTTTGGAGAAGGAGTCTCGTTCTGTCACCTAGGCTGGAATGCAGTGGCACGATCTCGGCTCACTGCAACCTCCGCCTCTCAGGTTCAAACAATTCTCCTGTCTCAGTCTCCCAAGCGGCTGGGACTACAGGCGCACGACACCACCTCCAGCTAACTTTTTGTATTTTTAGTAGAGACGGGGTTTCACCAGATTGGTCAGGGCTGGTCTGGAACTCCTGACCTCATGTGATCCCGCCTCAGCCTCCCAAAGTGCTGGGATTACAGGCATAAGCCACTGTGCCCTAACAGTTTTAATGATTTTTTAAAATACACACACACGACTCAAAATTTGAACGCAAAGTTCAAATATTTCAGTACTTCCACATAAGAATAAAGAACTTAAACTTCTGCTCCTTTTATTTCTTCAAGTTCTTGTCAAAATCTCTTTTCTGAACATCTTTCAACAACTCTAATAAGGAGGTGCGTTCCAAGATGGCTGAATAAGAACAGCTCCGGTCTGCAGCTCCCAGCGTGATTGACGCAGAAGATGGGTGATTTCTGCATTTCCAACTGAGGTGCCTGGTTCACCTCACTGGGACTAGTTGGACAGTGGGTGCAGCCCACAGAGGGCAAGCCGAAGCAGGGGGGTGCATCGCCTCACCTGGAAGCGCAAGGTGTCGGGGGATTTCCCTTTCCTAGCCAAGGAAAACCATGACAGACTATACCTGGAAAAATGGGACACTACCGCTTAAATACCGTGCTTTTCCAACAGTCTTAGCAAACAGCACACCAAATTATATCTCACGCCTGGCTCAGTAAGTCCTATGCCCCTGGAGCTTTGCTCACTGCTAGCACAGCAGTCTGAGATTGAACTGCGAGGCAGCAGCCTGGCAGGTGGAGGGGCATCCACCATTGCTGAGGCTTGAGTAGGTAAACAAAGCTGCCCGGAAGCTCAAACTGGGCGGCAGGGCATAGCTGAACAAAAGGCAGCAGAAACTTCCACAGACTTAAACGTCCCTGTCTGACAGCTCTGAATAGAGCAGTGGTTCTCCTAGCACAGTGTTTGAGCTCTAAGAACAGACAGACTGCCTCCTCAAGTGGGTCCCTGACCTCCATATAGCCTAACTTGCAGAAACCTCCCAATAGGGGCTGACTGAAACCTCATACAGGCAGGTGCTCCTCTGGGACAAAGCTTCCAGAGGAAGGATTAGGCAGCAATATTTGCTGTTCTGCAGCCTCCACTGGTGATACCCAGGCAAGCAGGGTCTGGAGTGGACCTCCAGCAAACTCCAACAGACCTGCAGCTGAGGGACCTGACTGTTCAAAAGAAAACTAACAGAAAGAAATAGCATCAACATCAACAAAAAGACATCTACACCAAAACCCCATCTGTACGTCACCAGCATCAAAGACCAACGGTAGATAAAACCACAAAGATGGGGAGAAACCAGACCAGAAAAGCTTAAAATTCTAATAACCAGAGCGCCTCTTCTCCTCCAAAGGATCACAGCTCCTCGTCAGCAACAGAACAAAGCTGGATGGAGAATGACTTTGAGGAGTTGATAGAAATAGGCTTCAGAAGGTCGGTAATAACAAACTTCTCCGAGCTAAAGGAGCATGTTTGAACCCACCACAAGGAAGCTAAAAACCTTGAAAAAAGATTAGATGAATGGCTAACTAGAATAAACAGTGTAGAGAAGACCTTAAACGACCTGATGGAGCTGAAAAACCATGGCATGAGAACTACGTTCTTTTCATGCCATGAAAAACCATGGCATGAAAACTAGCTTATCCAATCAAGTGGAAGAAAGGGTATTAGTGATTGAATATCAAATTAATGAAATAAAGCAATAAGAGAAGTTTAGAGAAAAAAGAGTAAAAAGAAATAAACAAAGCCTCCAAGATATATGGGACTAAGTGAAAAGACCAACTCTGTATTTTATTGGTGTGTACCTGAAAGTGACGGGGAGAAGGAAACCAAGTTGGAAAACACTCTTCAGGATATTATTCAGGAGAACTTCCCCAACCTAGCAAGACAGGCCGACATTCAAATTCAGGAAATACAGAGAACAGCACACAGATACTCCTCGAGAAGAGCAACCCCAAGACACATAATTGTCAGATTCACCAAGGTTGAAACGAAGGAAAAATTGTTAAGGGCAGCCAGAGAGAAAGGTCAGGTTACCCACAATAGGAAGCCCATCAGACTAATAGTGGATCTCCTGACAGAAACTCTACAAGCCAGAAGAGAGTGGGGGCCAATATTCAACATTCTTAAAGAAAAGAATTTTCAACCCAGAATTTCATTTCCAGCCAAACTAAACTGCGTAAGTGATGGAGAAATAAAATCCTTTACAGACAAGCAAACGCTGAGAGATTTTGTCACCACCAGGCCTGCCTTAAAAGAGCTCCTGAAGGAAGCACTAAACATGGAAAGGAACAACTGGTACCAGCCACTGCAAAAAACATGCCAAATTGTAAAGACCATCGATGCTATGAAGAAACTGAATCAATTAATGGGCAAAATAACCAGCTAACATCATAATGACAGGATCATATTCATATATAACAATATTAACCTTAAATGTAAATGGACTAAATACCCCAATTAAAAGACACAGACTGGCAAATTAGATAAAGGAGTTTCCATCAGTGTGCTCTATTTAGGAGACCCATCTCACGTGCAAAGATGCACACAGGCTCAAAATAAAGGGATGGAGGAAGATCTACCAAGCAAATCGAAAGCAAAAAAAAGCAGGGGTTGCAATCCTAGTCTCTGATAAAACAGATTTTAAACTAGTAAAGATCAAAAGAGACAAGGAAGGCCATTACATAATGGTAAAGGGATCAATTCATCAAGAAGAGCTAACTATACTAAATACATATGCACCCAATACAGGAGCACCCAGATTCATAAAGCAAGTCCGGAGAGACCTACAAAGAGACTTAGACTCCCACACAATAATAATGGGAGACTTGAACACCCCACTGTCAACATTACACAGATCAACGAGGCAGAAAGTTAACAAGGATATCCAGGAATTGAACTCATCTCTGCACCAAGCAGACCTAATAGACATCTACAGAACTCTCCACCCCAAATCAACAGAATATACATTCTTCTCAGCAACACATGGCACTTACTCCAAAACTGACCACATAGTTGGAAGTAAAGCACTCTTCAGTAAATGTAAAAGAACAGAAATCACAACAAACTGTCTCTCAGACCATAGTGCAATCAAATTAGAACTCAGGATTCAGAAACTCACTCAAAACTGCACAACTACACGGAAACTGAACAACGTACTCTTGAATGACTACTGGGTACATAATGAAATAAACGCAGAAATAAAGATGTTCTTTGAAACCAATGAAAACAAAGATACAATGTACCAGAATTTCTGGGATACATTTAAAGCAGTATGTAGAGGGAAATTTATAGCACTAAATGCCCACAAGAGAAGCAGGAAAGATCTAAAATCGACACCCTAACATCACAATTAACTAGAGAAGAGCAAACAAATTCAAAAGCTAGCAGAAGGCAAGAAATAACTAAGATCAGAGCAGAACTGAAGGAGACAGAGACACAAAAACACTCTTCAAAAAATCAATGAATCCAGGAGATGGTTTTTTGAAAAGATCAACAAAAATGATAGGCCGCTAGCAAGACTAATAAAGAAGAAAAGAGAGAAGAATCACATAGACTCAATAAAAAAAGATAAAGGGGATATCACCACCAATCCCACAGATATACAAACTACCATTAGAGAATACTATAAACACCTGTACCCAAATAAATTAGAAAAACCTAGAAGAAATGGATGAATTCCTGGACACATACACCCTCCCAAGACTAAACCAGGAAGAAGTGGAATCTCTGAATAGACCAAGAACAGGCTCTGAAATTGAGGCAATAATTAATAGCCTACCAGCCAAAAAAAGTCCAGGACCAGAGGGATTCACAGCCAAATTCTGCCAGAGGTACAGAGAGGAGATAGTACCATTTCTTCTCAAACTATTCCAGTCAAAAGAAAGAGAGGAAATCCTCCCTAACTCATTTTATGAGGCCAGCATCATCCTGATACCAAAGCCTGGTAGAGACACAACAAAAAATGAGAATTTTAGGCCAATACCCCTGATGAACATCAATGTGAAAATCCTCAATAAAATATTGGCAAACCGAATACAGCAGCACATCAAAAAGCTTATCCACCATGATCAAGTCAGATTCATCCCTGGGATGCAAGGCTGGTTCAACATACGCAAATCAATAAACATAATCCATCACATCACCAGAACCAATGACAAAAAACACATGATTATCTCAATAGATGCAGAAAAGGCCTTTGACAAAAGTCAAAAGCCTTCACGCTAAAAACTCTCAATAAATTTGGTATTGGTGGAACATATCTCAAAATAATAAGAGCTATTTATAACAAACCCACAGCCAATATCATACTGAATGGGCAAAAGCTGGAAGCATTCCCTTTGAAAACTGGCACAAGACAGGGATGCCCTCTCTCACCACTCCTATTCAAAACAGTGTTGGAAGTTCTGGCCAGGGCAATCTGGCAAGAGAAAGAAATAAAGGGTCTTCAATTAGAAAAAGAGGAAGTCAAATTGTCCCTGTTTGCAGATGACATGGTTGTATATTTAGAGAACCCCATCGTCTCAGCCCAAAATCTCCCTAAGCTGATAAGCAACTTCAGCAAAGTCTCAGGATACAAAATCAATGTGCAAAAATCACAAGTATTTCTATATACCGATAATAGAGAGCCAACAAATCATGAGTGAACTCACATTAACAATTGCTACAAAGAGAATAAAACACCTAGGAATCCAATTTGCAAGGGATGTGAAGGACCTCTTCAAGGAGAACTACAAATCACTGCTCAACAAAATAAGAAGACACAAACAAATGGAAGAACATTCCATGCTCATGGACAGGAAGAATCAATATTCTGACAATGGCCATACTGCCCAAGGTAATTTATAGATCCACTGCTATCCCCATCAAGTTACCACTGACTTTCTTCATAGAATTGGAAAAAACTAAAGTTCATATGGAACCAAAAAAGAGCCCGCATAGCCAAGACAATCCTAAGCAAAAGAACAAAGCTGGAGGCATCATGCTACCTGACTTCAAACTACACTACAAGGCTACAGTAACCAAGACAGCATGGTACTGGTACCAAAACAGAGATATAGACCAATGGAACAGAACAGAGGCCTCAGAAATAATACCACACATCTACAACCATCTGATCTTTGACAAACCTGACAAAAACAAAATATGGGAAAAGGATTCCCTATTTAATAAATGATGCTGGGAAAACTGGCTAGCCATATGTAGAAAGCTGGAACTGGATCCCTTCCTTACACCATATACCAAAATTAACTCAGGATGGATTAAAGACTTAAATGTAAGACGTGACACCATAAAAACTCTAGAACAAAACCTAGGCAGTACCATTCAGGACATAGGCATGGGCAAACACTTCCTGACTAGAACACCAAAAGCAATGGCAACGAAAGCCAAAATTCACAAATGGGATCTAATTAAACTAAAGAGCTTCTGCACAGCACAAGAAACTATCATCAGAGTGAACAGGCAACCTACAGAATGGGAGAAAATCTTTGCAATCTACCCATCTGACGAAGGGCTAATACCCAGAATCTACAAATAACAAGATAAAAACAAACAACCCCATCAAAAAGTGGGCAAAGGATATGAACAGACACTTCTCAAAAGAAGACATTTATGCAGCATACAGACAAATGGTCATCATCACTGGTCATCAGAGAAATGAAAATCAAAACCGCAATGAGACACTATCTCACACCAGTTAGAATGGCGATCATTAAAAAGTCAGGAAACAACAGATGCTGGAGAGGATGTGGAGAAATAGGAATGCTTTTACACTGTTGGTGGGAATGTAAAAAATTAGTTCAACCATTATGGAAGACAGTGTGGTGATTCCTCATGCATCTAGAATTAGAAATACCATTTGACCCAGCTATCCCATTACTGGGTATATACCCAAAGGATTATAAATCATGTTATTATAAAGACACATGCACACGTATGTTTACTGTGGCACTATTCACAATAGCAAAGACTTGGAACAAACCCAAATGTCCATCAATGATAGACCAGATTAAGAAAATGTGGTACATATATACCATGGAATACTATGCAGCCATAAAAAAAGGATGAGCTTACGTCCTTTGCAGGGACATGGATGAAGCTGGAAACCATCATTCTTAGCAAACTATCACAAGGACAGAAAACCAAACACTGCACATTCTCACTCACAGGTGGGAATTGAACAATGAAAATACTTGGACACAGGGAGGGGAACATCACACACCAGGGCCTGTCAGGGGATGGAGGGCTGGGGGAGGGATAGCATTAAGAGAAATACTCAACGTAAATAACGAGTTAATGGGGGGAGCAAACCAACATGGCACATGTATACCTTTGTAACAAACCTGCACATTGTGCACATGTACCCTAGAACTTAGAGTATAACAATAATTAAAAAAAAAAAAAGACTCCAGTAATTATTCCTTAGTTGTCAACATATACATTAAACACATCTGGTATTCCGGGGTAAATTGTGAATTGTTTGGGAACAAGCAATTCGTCTATACCCACGCCTTACCTACAACAATTTTAATATAGTGCTTTGTGTATTTTAGTTGCACAGTAACTATTTATCACAACCATAAAAATAAATTCAACTTTGGTCACTTACAAAATCTATACCAGAAGTTATCTTTACTGTAAACCACTTCATCCTTGTATATAATAATCAGCTGAACACTTAAAAATCCTTTATACCCTTCAGCACCGTCTGTAAGTGCTTTGTCAGCCCTGCCCTAGCTTCATGTCTCACTATTTTTCTATCACATACCTCCTTTTGCTCTATTTAATAGTCCCTGTCATTTCCTTTTCTCTAAGAACCTATTTACTCATAACAGCCCTCATACAACCTAACACTCCACTTTGATCTTTCAAGATTCTCTTCTAATTTCATCTTATCCAAGAAACTTTGAGAATCTATATATTATTTTTAAAGACTATCTCTTCCCAAAACTTCTGACCAGAGGATTTGCCCAAAATCTTTCAAATGCAGTAAACAAAGGGGTAGAAAGTTAAAACCAAAACATATATACACACACTAAACCCACATAAAGTTATCATGTGGCACACCCAGCTTTCTACCTTACCCACTGAGTGCTGACAGCCAAAGAAAACCTTTAAAAGGGCTTTCTAGGAAATGATCATAAGAAAGCAGTATTTTCTATCACCAGGTTTGCATGAGTTGATATTAGGTCCTATTCTTGGGGCTCAATGAGGCCAGACTCAAAATCTATAGTTCCTAAATCCTGTTCCCTGTGAATTTCCTTCAAGCTTCTGTTGTGTGTCTCCATCTCAATAGAAAGGGACCAAGTCTGAGGACAGGTAACTATTTAAAGTAAAAATTACCTCAGCAGTAAAAGTATAAAATTACTTCCTGGGCGCAGTGGCTCAAGCCTGTAATCCCAGCACTTTGGGAGGCCGAGACGGGTGGATCACGAGGTCAGGAGATCGAGACCATCCTGGCTAACACAGTGAAACCCCGTCTCTACTAAAAAACACGAAAAACTAGCCGGGCAAGGTGGCGGGCACCTGTAGTCCCAGCTACTCAGGAGGCTGAGGCAGGAGAATGGCATAAACCCGGGAGGCGGAGCTTGCAGTGAGCTGAGATCCGGCCACTGCACTCCAGCCCGGGCTACAGAGCAAGACTCCGTCTCAAAAAAAAAAAAAAAAAAAAAAAAATTACTTCAATAATTACCTCGGCAGTAAATTTTTTTAAAGCTAAGCAGAGGTAACATTCAGAATATATTTATATATGATATTAACTCCAATATCTAATTGTCAAATAATATAAATCAATTTTTCTAACTCTGTTCAGACTTCTCCCCATGCCAAAGGAATATATAAAACTTTATATGAAAAATTATTTCATTCTTGCCATGATGAAATAATAGAGACTAGATTTACCCTCTTTCCTGAAACCAAAAAAGACTGAACAAAATACATTGTTATATCAAACAATTATTTTCAAAACTTTAGGCTTGGAGCAGTCACTCATGCCCATAATCCTAACACCCTGGGAGGCCAACGTGGGCAGACTGCTTCAGGCCAGGCGTTTGAGACCAGCCTGGGCAACATGATGAAACCCCATCTCTATTAAAGTACAAAAATTAGCTGGGCATGGTGGCACACACCTGTAGTCCCAGCTACTCGGGAGGCAGAGGTGGAAGGATCACCCAAGCCCAGGAGGTCAAGGATGCAGTGAGCTGTGATGGCACCACTGCACTCCAGCCTGAGCAACACAGTAAGACCCTGTCATTAAAAAAAAAAAAAAGACTTTAGACAACAGGCAGCATTGGAGAAGAATTCCTGAGACTCAGCACATAAGTAAAGTAAACTCTATGACTGCCATCTTAACCACCTTGAAATCCAGTTTCTAGGCCCTATAACAGGTGGGGAAAATTGAGATACAGTCTTGTGTGCTCCCTGAATTGAGGAGATGATGAGGAGAGTCATCGCAAGTCAGACAAGCCACATTTCAGGTACACAATGGCAGTGAGACCAAGGTGGCTAAAGTTCAGAGGACACCACCAGAGATGAAAGAACTATACAGAGATCTTCAGAGATTAGTAGATCTCCATCAAATATTCAGCTGGGAACTGATCAATGCATTCATGTAAGGAAACTACCCATGGTCAGAGAATCAACCACCAGAAAAGATTAGATATAACCACGCCTAACATTCACAGAGGGTAGAGAATTATATCTATCTCCACCAGCCATACTGGAAAAGCTACTGTTTCAAGACACATTGGGAAGAGTGCACAAAAGGATCTCACCTCGGTAGAGTGGAATAATAGTCCTAGGCTCTGCATTACTCTAGAACAAATTATTTTGAAGTAATTTAACTGCATACCAGAACAAAATTCAAGAATATTTACAGGAAAATAGAAAACAGTCAAACACAACAAGATTAAAATTCACAATCTCAGGTATTCAATAAAAAATTATCAGGCTTTGAGACCAGCCTGAGTAACATGGTGAAACTCCATCTCTACAAAAAATACAAAAATTAGCAGGGCATGATGGGGCACACCTGTAGTCCCAGCTACTTGGGAGGCAGAGGTGGAAGGATCACTTGAGCCAAGAAGGTCAAAGCTGCAGCGAGCCATGATCACGCCACTGTACTCAAGCCTGGGTGACAGAGTGAGATTTTGTTTCAAAAAAAACAAAAAAACAAAAAAATTGGCATGCAAAGCGGAAGAAAGGTATAACCAATAATGAGGCAGGGGGGAAATCAATCCATCAAAAGCAAACCGGCATTAACTCAAATGTTAGAATTACCAGACAAGCCCATTAAAAGTTACTATAACTGTATCCTATATATTCAAAAGTTTAATAGAGACATATTAAAAAATACTCATCTCTAACTTCTAAAGATAAAACTATAATACAATGTGAGAGAGGAAAAATACACTAGATGGGATTAATATCAACTTAGATATGGCAAAAGACAGTAGTAGTGAATTTGAATATGTAGCAACTTTCCAAAAAACAAAGCATCAGTGAGCTGTGGAACAACTTCAAGTGGCCTAATATGTGTGTGCTTAGAGTCTCTAAAGAAGAGGCAAGAAAGGGACAAAAAATTATTTGAAGAAAACACTGGCTCCAAAATTTCCACATTTGAAGAAAACTATAAATCCATAAGAAGTTCGACAAATCACAAATGTAAGAAACATGGAAAAAACAATGACACTTTAGAAAAAATTGCTTAAAACCAGTGAAAAAGCAGAGAAAAAAGACATATACAAAGAAATGTCCTTGAGAGTAACAAATAAACAAAAAGATAAGGAACACATCAAATTTCTCACTGAAAACACGAGAGAAATCAATGAAATCACGATTAAAACATTTGGAAAATAAAAACTGTCAACCTATTAAATAGAATTCTATAGTCAAAGAAATATTTTTAAAAATCAAAGCCAAAATTACGACTTTCTCAGACATACAAAAGCTAAATAATTCATCACCAATACCACCACACTACATGAAATGTTAAAAAAAGTATTTCAAGGAGGAAATATCAGATGGAAATCTGGATCTAAAGAAAGGACAGAAGAACATTAGAAATGGTAACTAGGTAAATACATAAAAGTTTTTTCTTATTATTTCAATCTCATTTAAAGATAACTGACGAGGTAAAAAATAATGTTAGAGTTTATAACATAAAAGTAAAATGTATGACAAAACTGGTACAAAGGACTGGACAGGAGAAATGCAAGTGTGCTATTATAAGGTTCTTACAGTACATGTGAAGTCATATAACCCTCAAAGGCAGACTTACAAGTTAAAGATTTATATTATAAATCTTAACACAACCACTAAAATAACAGAGTTATAGCTTATAAATCAATAAACAAACTATAACAAAATCATAAAAAATTCAATAAAGTCAAAGATGGCAGAATTAAAGGAAACAACAATATAAGATGATGACAAGTTTAAATATAACAATATTAATAATCACCTTAAATGTAAATAACCTATTTTCCTCAAAATCTCAAAAACACTATGTTGTGTGAAAGAAGAGTTACAAAAGGCCACTTATTGTATCATTCCATCATAATTAAATGTCTAGAATAGGCAAATCCATAGAGACAGAAAATACATTAGTGGTTACCGGGGTTGGAAGGAGGGTGAAATGAGGAGACTAATGGGGACAGAGTTTCTTTTTGGGGTGATGGAAATATTCTGATTGGGAGTTTGGATAGTAGTAATAATTGCACAAATTTTGTGAACATATTAAAAACCACTAAACCATACTCTTTAAAAGTGTGAATTTTAGATCCATCCCTGCTAGATTTGCTTATAAAAGGTTTGGCCATTTGACTTACTTTGGCCAATAAAATTTAAGTAGAAATTATGTATACCACTCCCTAGGGGATGCTTTAAGGTATTTCAGCTAGATCTCTTTTCCATCTGTCGTGAGTCTGGTTTATCCCAGATAGACGCCGATTGCTGGTCACAAAACAAAGCAGTGTAAAGCAAAGATATATCCAATCTACCAATTGAGATGAATGAAATGTGAGCAAAAAATAAAACTTTAATTTAAAAATAAAATAAAATGGTTTAAGGCCGGGCGCGGTGGCTCACGCCTGTAATCCCAGCACTTTGGGAGGCCAAGACGGGCGGATCTCGAGGTCAGGAGATCGAGACCATCCTGACTAACACGGTGAAACCCCGTCTCTACTAAAAATACAAAAATTAGCCGGGCGCAGTGGCGGACGCCTGTAGTCCCAGCAACTCGGGAGGCTGAGGCAGGAGAATGGCGTGAACCCAGGAGGCCGAGTTTGCAGTGAGTGGAGATCGCGCCTCTGGGCGACAGAGCAAGACTCCGTCTCAAAATAAATAAATAAATAATAGATAAATAAATAAATAAATAATGGTTTAAATAACCCAATTAAAAGACAAAGATCATCAGATTGTATTTCTAAAAGCAAGACCCAACTATATGCTACTAACAGACAAACTTTAAAGATTTTTCCTAGGTATGATGGCTCATACATGTAATCCAAACACTTTGGGAGGCTGAGGCGAGAGGATTGCTTGAATCCAGGAGTTCAAGAACAGCCTGGGCAACACAGTGGGACCCCCATTTCAAAAAAAAATTAAATTTTGTAGTACCTGCTGCTTGGGAGGCTGAGATGGGAGAATTGCTCGAGCCTGGGAGATGAAGGCTGCAGTGAGCCATGATCATATCATTGCACTCCAGCCTAGGTAACAGAGTGAGACCCCGTCTCAAAAAAAAAAAGTTAAAGATAAACAAAAAAAACAGAATACAAGCAAAAAGCTGGGAAAATATATGAAATGTTAACGCTATTCAAAAAGAAGTTAGAGTGACTATATTAATATAAGATCAAGTAGATTTCCAAGCAAACAACATTACCAGAGACAAAGAAGGTCATTTTACAAGAGGATATAACAATCCTAAATGTTTATATACCTAAAATAGAACTTCAAATTACATGAAAGACAGAATTTAAAAGGAAATAGATAAATCCACAATTATAATTTGAAGTTACTACTCTTCTCTCATATGATATAATAAGTAAACAGAAAGCCAACAAAGATACACAAACAATAGCCATCCCTTATCCACAGTTTCTACTTGTCGTGGTTTCTTTTTTTTTTTGCGGGATGGGGAGACAAGTCTCGCTCTGTCGCCCAGGCTAGAGTGCAGAGTGCAGAGGCGCAATCTCTGCTCACTGCCATCTCTGCCTCTGGGTTCAAGCAATTCTCCTGCCTCACCCTCTGGAGTAGCTGGGATTACAGGCGCCTGCCACCATGCCCAGCTAATTGTTGTATTTTTAGTAGAGACAGGGTTTTGCCATGTTGGCCAGGTTGGTCTCGAACTCCTGACCTCAGGTGTTCCACCCACCTCGGCCTCCCAAAGTGCTAAGATTACAGGCATCAGCCACCGGGCCCAGCCAATCATGGTTTCAATTACCCACAATCAACTGTAGTATAAAAATATTAAACAGAAAGTTCCAGAAGTAAATAATTCAAAAGTTTTAAATTGTGTACCATTCTGAACAACACGATGAAATCTCCTGCCATGCTACTCTGTCCTGCCTGGGAAGTGAATCATCCCCTTGCCCAGTGTATCCATGCTGTAAGTGCTACCAGTCAGCTAATACTTAGTAACCATCTGAGTCAGTTATCAGATATACTATTGTGATATCACAGTGATTACATTAAATCCACCCTTATTTTACTTAATAATGGCCCCAAACCACAAAAGTAGTGACGCTGGCAATTTGAATATGTCAAAGAGAAGCTGTTAAAGTGCTTCCTTCAAGTGAGACGGTGGAAGTTCTCTACTTAATAAGGAAACAAACAAAATTGAATGCTGAGGCTGCTAACATTTATCGTAAAAACAAATCTATCCGTGAAACTGTGAAGGAAAAATAAATTTATACTAATTTTACTCTTGCACTTCAAACTACAAAAGTTATGGTCACAATGTATGATAAATGCTTAATGAAGATGAAAACAGCATTAAATTTGTGAGTAGAAGTCATGAACAGAAATATGTTTCAATTGATGACAAGGAGGTCTGAAACTATCCACAGTTTCAGGTATCTCCTGGGCGACTTGGAAAATATCCCCCACACATAATGGGGGACTACTATATAGCACTAAACACCTTTATTAGAAAAGAAAGGTCACACAGACATTACAAGGTGACAAGATATTACCAATAAAGGTCAAGGACATTTCAAGACAACTTCATATCCATTTCCCTCATGAACACAGATGCAAATATATTTGTCTCTCCGTAGCCTTCAGAGATTGGTTCCAGGTCAAAGATACCAAAATGTGCAGGTGGTAACGTCCCTTAGATAAAATGGTATAGTATTTACATATGACCTATGCACATCCTCCTTATATGTTAAATCAGCTCTAGATGACTTTTAGTACCTAAAACAATGTAAATATTATATAATAATTATATGTATTTTTATTTGTATTATTTTTTATTGTTATATGTTATTTCTTATTTTAAAAAATATTTTCCATCTGTGGTTCTGCAAATGCAGAATTTGTGGATATGGAGGGCAGACTATTTCAAACAAAATTTTAGCAAACTGAATCCAATATTTTACAAAGACAACACATAATGAAGTAGGGTTTAGCTTAAGAATGCAAAGTTGGTTGAACATTGAAAAATCAATGTAATTTGCCATATTATCAGACTGAAAGAAGAAAACCATTAATGATCATTTCAGTAGAGGTAAAAAAAAAAAAAAAAAAAAAAGCATTTGACAAAATCCAAAATCTTTTTTACATAAATTCTCAGCAAACAAGAAATAAAAAGGGGTGTCAAGTGCAGTAGCTAATACCAGTAATGTCAGCCTTTGGGAGGCAGAGGCAGGAGGATCACTTGAGCCCAAGAGTTTAAGACCAGCCTGGGCAACATGGCAAAACCCTATCTCTACAAAAAAGTACAAAAATTAGCCAGGCATGCTGGCATATGCCTGTAATCCCAGGAGGCAGAGTTTGGAGAATCACTTGAGCCCAGGAGGTCAAGGCTACTGCACTGACTGTGACTGTGCCACTGATTGTGCCACTGCACTACAGCAGCCTGAGTGACAGAGCGAGACCCCATCTCTAAAAGAAAGAAAGAAGGAAATGGAGAAAGAAATAAATGGAAAGGGGCTGGTCACAGTGGTTCACGCCTGTAATCCCAGCACTTTGGGAACCCAAGTCCTTGAAGCCAGGAGTTTGAGATTAATCTAGGCAACAAAGCAAGACCCCATCTCTACAAAAAAAAAATTTTTTTAATTAACCGAGTGTAGTAGTGCACGCACGTAATTCTAGCTACTCAGGAGGCTGAGGTGGAAGGATCACTTGAGCCCAGGAGACCGAGGCAGCAGCGAGCCACTGCATGCCAGCCTGGGTGACAGAGCAAGACCTTCTCTCACAGAAAAAAAAAAAAAAGGAACTTCCTCAATCTGACAAAGGGCATATCCAAAAAAATACAGTTAACATCAAGCTTAACACTTTCTTCTTAAGATCAGAAAAAGAGCAGGTATGTCTGTTCACCACTTCCATTCGAATTTATACTGGAGGTTCCAATAAGTAGCAACAGTCAAGAAAATAGATAAAAGGCATCCAGATTGGAAAGAAGCAAAAGTGCTCTTATTCACAGATGATAGGCTCATCTATATAGAAAATCTAATGGAATCTAGACAAAAACCAAAAAAAAATACCAAAGCAATAACTGAGTTTAGCAAAGCTGCAGGATACATGAATCAATATAAGAAAAACAATTGTAGAGCCAGGTGCAGTGGCTAACACCTATAATCCTAGCACTTTCGGAGGCCAAGATAGGCAAATCACTTGAGGTCAAGAGTTCGAGACCAGCCTGGCCAACAGGGTGAAACCCCATCTCTACTAAAAATACAAAAATTAGCCATCATAGTGGCACATGCCTATAATCCTAGCTACTCAGGAGGCTGAGGGAGGAGAACTACTTCAACTCAGGAGGCAGAGGTCACAGTGAGCAGAGATCACACCACTGCACTCCTGCCTGGGTGAGAGAGTGAGGCCCCATTTCAAAAAAAACAAAAAAATAAATACAACTGTATTTTCTTTTTAACACAGAAGGTGTTGACAACTGTATTTCTACATGCTAGCAATGAATAATTAAAAATGAAGTTTACAAAAACAATACCATTGACAAATAATAATTGAGAAATACATTGTGCTCACGGGGAGGAAGGCAATACTGTTAGGGATTTAATGCAAATCCCAACCAAAATTCCAGCAGGCATTTTTGTAGAAATTAACAACTTGATTGTAAAATTCATTTGGGAATGCCAAGGACCAAAAATAGGCCAAAAAAAAGAACAATGTTGGAGGCCTAACACTATCTGACTTCAAGACTCAGTATAAGCCTAAAATAATCAAGGCAGTATAGTGCTAGCATTAAGATAGACATAATCCTATGTCTTTTTTTGTTTTTTTGAAATGGGGCCTCACTCTCTCACCCAGGCTGGAGTGCAGTGGCGTGATCTCTGCTCACTGTGACCTCTGCCTCCTGAGTTGAAGTAATTTTCCTCCCTTAGCCTTCTGAGTAGCTCGATTATAGGCACAATCCATAAAAGAACAATTTGAAATTGTGACTTAATCAAAATTTAAAATTTCTGCTCTTTAGTGGCATGAGAGAGATGGCACAGTTGAACACTGGGCAGCACTGCCAGATTTTCTTTCATTTGTGTGTGATACTCAGGAATACTTTGCCTTGAATACAAAACCTGGCAGTCTCGTGGTTGTCCTGAGATGACTATAATCAATGAGAATGAAGACATAAACATAAATTTTACCCATGCTCATTCAAGGGCCGTGTTGAAAGAGAACTTGTGGCGGTTATACGTCCTTACTGTGAGAATAATTTTTGCCTTAGACACCATCATCAGTCAGATCACAAGTGTGAAAACCTGGAAATCCCAAAGCCTTACACGGCTGCCACTCAGAAACTTGTTAAAGACATCAATTCCAAAACAGGAGAGACAGCAAGTAAACAAGGCAAACGTGACAAAAAATAGTGTAACAGCTGCAAAGGAATTGCACCAATGAAATTAAGGATATACACTGATGGCAATAAATCACTGCCACAGGCAGAAAGTATTTGCTTTCAAGTTTTCTTACCTAAGGGGAACAAAGAAAAGGGTAAACCAATGTTCTTTTCCATGGATGAAGCATCAAAAAGGTCACAGACTTTGCTGCTTCTCTGGCCAGTCTTAAAGATGGCAATAGGCCGGGCACGGTGGCTCACGTTTGTAATCCCAGCACTTTGGGAGGCCAAGGAGGGTGGATTACAAGGTCAGGAGTTTGAGACTAGCCTGGCCAACATAGTGAAACCCCATCTCTACTAAAAACACAAAAAATTAGCTAGGTGTGGTGGCGGGCACCTGTAATCCTAGCTACTTGGGAGGCTGAGGGAGGAGAATTGCTTGAACCCAGGAGGCAGAGATTGCAGTGAGCAGGGTCAGCGCCATTGCACTTCAGCCTGGGAGACAGTGCAAGACATCATCTCAAAAAAAAAAATGACACTAACAGGCCAGGCACACTGGCTCACACCTATAATCCTGACATGTTGGGAGGCCGAGGCAGGAGGATCACTTGAGCCCAGGAGTTTGACACCAGCCTGGACAACACAGTGAGACCTCATCTCTATTTTATTTTAAAAAAAAGAAAAAAAAAATTAACAGCTAAGAAATTAAGATTGTGTCGCATTACTTCAGGAGAAGCCTTATCCTTGGAACTTACTTTGGAAACCTGGATTGCTAAATTGGACTGTCCTTTATAAAATGGTGGAAATATAATCTTGGAATATCTTAATGATGAATGACAACTTTGTAAAAATGTTGAATCTTACTTGGAATAGTCATTCAAGGACTCAGGCCAGACATCACAAAGAAAATTCTACATACATGTTTAAGTCAATTTCTTTAACTACAAATACAATTTTTTAAAATTCTTTAAAGTTGCTTTTTAACTTATTTCCACTGATGTTATATTTCATATTATCATCTTTCTTTTTTTTTTTTTTTAAATGAGATGGAGTCTTACTCTGTGGCCCAAGCTGGAGTGCGCTGGCACGATCTCGGCTCACTGCAACCTCCACCTCCCAGGCTCAAGCAATTTCCTGTCTCAGCCTCCCGAGCAGCTGGGACCACAGGCACGTGTCACCACGCCCAGCTAATTTTTTTTTTTTTAATTTTAGTAAAGACGAGGTTTCACCATATTGCCCAGGGTGGTCTCGAACTCCTGAGACTGGGCAATCCACCCACTCAGCCTACCAAAGTACTGGGATTTACAGGTGTGCGCCACAGCGCCCAGCCTACATTATCAGCTTTCTATTAAATTTGAGTGTTTGTGTTTTAATTTTAACTATGTACTGATCCTCAATTATTAGCAAAATCTTATAATTAATTAGCTTTCATTAGGTTATGTTGCAGTTAACAACAACAAAGGTGCATTTCCTGGTGAGTATTGCCAGCTGTTGACTGGCTGTAGCACTGCTCCAAGTCATCTTCACTCCAGGATCAAAGGTGAAGGAAAGTCCCTTTTGGGAGACTGTCATTCTTTCGGCAGAGGAAGAAAGAGATGAAAGAAACCTCAGTTTTCTCTTACAAGACACATGTACCATATTTGCTTTAAGCAAGTTATATGGCTACACCCAGCATCATGGGGGCCAGAAAGTACAGTCTCGCTGTCTACCTACATCATGATGTATAAATTGATGTGTATACATGACTTGTAGGAACTTACAGATCATAGTCATTCAATCTGCTAATTTTTGCATAAAGAATGTTAGGTCTAGGATGGGAAAATGATTTTCTTGCTATCACTTAAGTGCATTGGGGCATATTTCTGATAAAGACCCACTTCCAGTAGGATTCATCTTTTTTGTTCGTATGAATGTGTTACAAATGAGAAGAAAGTTGGGATAGCTCAACCTCATTACAGTCCGTGTATAAATACCAAAGCAAAACACTTGCCGAAAGTAACTACATTTTACCAACAAATTGAGATAAATGCTCTTGACTGATGTATTCTATTGATACCCAGAAAAATACTACTATAAGCAGAACAGAAACTATTTCTATTTGTCAACTGTCTCTTTTCTATTCTAATTGTCATGGACATGTATAGTGGCTTTAGATTTACTTAAAGGAGTAAACTTAAAATGCTCAAAAATAAATAAGATAAAACTTCTGCTTCTTGGAAGACGCGTTTAACAGAACAGTAAGCTGCCAGCTGGGGGAAGAATTTGAAAGTCATGTGCTTGATATAAGACTTTTACCTCAAATATATAAAGAACTTTCAAAACACAGTAATAAGAAAGCAAATAATCACATTTTTAAAAACTCAATATATACAGATGAAAAATAAGCACATAAAAAGATGCTCAAAACCAACAGAAAAATGCAAATTAAAACCAGAGATACTAATACCTAATAAAATGGCTTAAACTAAAAAGACTAATCATACCAAGTGTTGGCAAGGATGTAGAAGAACTGGAAATTTCATACACTGCTGGTGGGATATCAAAAAGTACAGGCCCTTTGAAAAACAGTTTGGCAGTTAAACATATACCTACCATATGATCTGGTAATTCCATTCCAAGAGAAATGAAAGCATACATCCATGCAAAGGCTTATACACAAATGTTTATGGCATCTAATAGCAACAGGTGAGAGAATACCCTATGATATTTCCACATGATGCAATACTATAGAAAGGAATCAACTATTCATAAGTGCTACAGCATGACTTTCAAAATTATGCTGAGTGAAATAATCCACACCAAAAAAACTACATACGGTATGATTCCATTTCTACAAAATTCTAGAAAATGCAAACTACAGTGGCTGCCTGCGGATAGTGAGGGGGATAATGGAGATGTTCATTTTCTTGATTTTGGTGACAATTTCACAGGTGTATACATATGTCAGAATGTATCAAATTGTACAGTTTAAGTGCGCATAGTTTATTACACCAATGATACATCAAAAAACCTATTAAAAGTTATTTTTGTTATGATTTTAAGCCACTAGCATTATATAGCTTGACTGAGCACAAAAGGGTGCTCTTCCATATGTATATGATGTATATATTATATTATAGTATTTATAATATATACTACATATTTACTATATATGTATAATATAAAATATTATATAATATATTATAATAATATAATCTATTATAATATAATATATATTTATATATATAAATAAATATATAACAGAGATGATGCCCTAAAGAGTTTCTGACAACAATATGGTAAGGAAACACACAGAATCAATATGCATTCCTAGCAGAGCATAAAACTATTCTATTTAATACCCATTAGGAGAAAAGGATATTTTGCTTTCCACTCTAAACCACAAATCAGTTATCTATACTGGATTAAATTATTTTACGATTTACCAAAGGAGACTGTTCAGAGAGTTGAAAATTAAAAAGTGATAGTTTCATTTACCTTTTAAAAAACTGATAAAATTAAAGAAGGATTCAGGGAATTTGCTATAGTAAGAAAACAAACCTATAAAGCTATTTGAGCCAGAAGAAAATTTTAGTCTCTTTTAAGACCAATCTCCCCCCAAAAAAGACGAACACTTCTGTAAGCAACTTTGATAAATAAGGAGCCAAAAAATAGAAAAAAAAAATCTTAATGTAAGTAAATATGAATGGCTGGATTTGTATGACAATTGGAGAGAAAAAAGCCAAGCAACCTCACTCACCTATTCTGTTCTTCCAGTTTAGCCAGGAGTTCTAAGTCGTCTGGACTCAACTGTGATGGGGAAGATGGTGAAAGGGCTGGTGTTGACAGTGTGGTAGATGAGGATGTGGTATGTAATGAAGCAGATGGACTAGCCACCTGACTGGCCATCTGACTGACTGTATGCGATACTGTGTTCTTCACCCATGAGAGAGTAGAGCTCAGCTTTTCTGCAACCTTGTCTGTCGCCACCTAAAGACAAAAATAAAAGTTGCATATACTTTAGTTTCACTGTATTCATTACTGAGAACTTAATAATTCTGTCAGGATTTACTTAATAACCATCATCAGAATACTCTCTTTGAGGAATTAAAGGTAAAACCTGTTTTAGCAACAACCCCTAATATCCAGCTTTTGCAAACTATTTATTTCAGTTCTGCAGCATGAACAAATCAGAACAGTGTTCCAAACTGAGATCCATCAGGAAGTGGCAAAAATCAACCAGCGTGTTTTAAAAACGAAAAACAGCAAAAATATCAAGTTAAAGATATGTTGTCTAATGAAATTCTTATTTTAAAAATACACCCTCATGTATGTATGTATATGGGTGTACTGAGTCAGGATGTAAAATGTATTCTTTCTTGGGGTTTTAGTCAAAAATATATGCAAGTCAAGGAATTAACACATGTCCATTAGATTATCACAGAAATCCTGTAACATGACTAACAATTCAATAAAAACTGGGTGTATTTAGCATAAATAAAACGTAGTGAGGCCCTTGATCAATCTCTCTTCAAACCACTAAAGAGTGTTGTTATAGAAGAGGGACTAGCACCACAGGAACAAAATTATGCTAAATGACTGCGTCAGTAGAATGAGAGGGGTTCAAGGTAGAATTTCTAATGTAGGTTTATTGAGAAACAGAATGGGATGCATAGAAAGAGTAGTACATTCCCTACCAATAGCTACATTAATGTGGCAATTGTAAAAGCCAAATGTCAAGAGTTGGTTAAGGGTAAGTTTCTGTTTTAGGTGGCTAACCAGGAAGTAAAAAGCCTTTAAGATTCCTCTCTAAGATTCAATGAATTATACATATGCTCACATATTTGTCATAAACCATGCCAACCTCCTAAACAGGTATGTATACAACAAATTCAGCTGAAAAGGAAAATGTACATACTGTTCAAAGCTAATACTGGTTTATATATGGCAATCCATACAAACACATGTACACACACAAAAAAATCCTGTCCAGACTCCTGGTAGTAGGTACCACGCTCCTCATTGGTTACCCAAGGATTTCCTCCTCCCCTCAATATATACATGGCTCTTTCTCTGTCTCCACTTCCTCCACTTCAATTTAGCAGAAAAATTCCAAGTACGGAAAGGATAAAATGGAAAAGCAATTCTAAGGACATAGCTAAGCCACTTAACCTGAGGACGGGGCATCTAAAACGACAAAGATTCCATTACAAGTGCTGAATAGGGGCAAGAGTTTTATTAAACTCAAGATACCTCTCATTTTCTTTTCATTTGCCAATAATTTTCCACTTTTAGAGCTTACTTCCTTTAGAAATGATATTATAGAAAGGACCAGTGGGTTGTTACCATTGAGAGAAGAATCCTGAGAAAGAAAAGTTGAATGGCATAAGAGATCTAAGAAAGAGAAGCATGAGGCGATCATTTACGCCTGCTTCCAGGCAAAAGAAGTCCTTCCTGTCAACTCATAGATGAGCACAGCTCGTCAAGGCAAAAAGCCATATAGGAACCAAATAATAATTTAGCCAAAACGTTATTTGTGCCAGGAAATGGCAGAAGCCATAGTAGGCACCAAGATAGCCTACTGTGTGATTTGTTATCCTATTGATCTTAGGATAACAATTACAAACTCAATTGCGAAAACGGCACAAATTTGCATTCCCAAAGCACACTCTAATATATTAAAAAGAGAAAACCTAATGTATGAAATTTACAGAAAAATGGAAGAAAACCTAATGTATAAACTTTATAGAAAAATGGTACACTTTACTAATATATTAATTTCAAATATACTTACAATTTTCAAGAATTAATGCTTTACATTTTCATTATATTAAACTCCCCTATTTGGTACGTTAATTACCACAAAAGCAAAAGATACCTATTAATTGCTTCATTAAAAGAAATTTATATCATACCCCTTCTGCACACCATAGCAACAGGCTTCGATTTAAAGAGTTTGGAATAATCAAGAGCACAATTCTGCCATGCTTTCGACCTCACTGAAATGGAATTCAGCCTATAACTACTGAAGACTCAACTTCAAATTTTAAGTTCTTAAATATAGCTAGAGTATTTAATTGCAGTTGCAATTTAATCAAGTTTAATATTCATAGAATCGACAAATCCCACAGGGCTAAATTATGTTTTCATATATCATCATGTACTATTTTTCTTTTTTTTTTTTTTTTATTATACTTTAAGTTCTAGGGTACATGTGCATAACGTGCAGGTTTGTTACATATGTATATATGTGCCATGTTGGTGTGCTGCACCCATCAACTCGTCAGCACCCATCAATTCATCATTTATATCAGGTATAACTCCCCAATGCAATCCCTCCCCCCTCCCCCCTCCCCATGATAGGCCCCAGTGTGTGATGTTCCCCTTCCCAAGTCCAAGTGAGATCACTGTTCAGTTCCCACCTATGAGTGAGAACATGTGGTGCTTGGTTTTCTCTTCTTGTGATAGTTTGCTAAGAATGATGGTTTCCAGCTGCATCCATGTCCCTACAAAGGACGCAAACTCATCCTTTTTTATGGCTGCATAGTATTCCATGGTGTATATCTGCCACATTTTCTTAATCCAGTCTGTCACTGATGGACAATTGGGTTGATTCCAAGTCTTTGCTATTGTGAATAGTGCTGCAATAAACATACGTGTGCATGTGTCTTTGTAGTAGCATAATTTATA